>NC_086452.1:258970930-259147660 GCF_028390025.1 Pseudophryne corroboree | reverse complement strand
AAAGTTTGGCCACCCTGCAGAGTTAATACCTTGTACTGCCCCCTTTGGCAAGTATCACAGCTTGTAAACACTTTTTGTAGCCAGCCAAGAGTCTTTCAATTCTTGTTTGAGGAATCTTCGCCCATTCTTCCTTACAAAAGTCTTCCAGTTCTTTGAGATTCCTGGGCTGTCTGTGACGCACTGCTCTTTTAAGGTCTATCCATAGATTTTCAATTATGTTGAGGTCAGGAGATTGTGAAGGCCATGGCAAAACCTTCAGTTTACGCCTCTTGATGTAATCCACCATGGATTTTGAGGTGCGTTTAGGATCATTATCCATTTGTAGAAGCCAGCCTCTCTTTAACTTCATCTTTTTCACAGATGGCATCAAGTTAGCGTCCAAAATTTGCTGGAATCTTATTGAATCCATTTTTCCTTCTACTCGTGAAATGTTCCCTGTGCCACTGGCTGCAATACAACCCCAAAGCATGATTGATCCACCCCCATGCTTAACAGTTGGACAGAGGTTCTTTTCATTAAATTCTGTGCCCTTCCTTCTCCAAACGTACCTTTCCTCATTCCGGACAAAAAGTTCTATTTTAACCTCATCGGTCCACAGAACTTTATTCCAAAATGCATCAGGCTTGTCTATATGTTCATTTGCAAACTTCAAACGCTGATTTTTGTGGTGAGGACGTAACAGAGGTTTTCTTCTGATGACTTTTCCATGAAGACCATATTTGTACAAGTATCTCTTTATAGTGGGATAGTGTACCACAACTCCAGTGTCTGCCAGATCTTCCTGGAGGGATCGTGCAGTTAAACATGGATTTTTACTTGCTTTTCTCACAATCCTGCGAGCTGTTCTGTCTGATATTTTTCTTGGTCTTCCAGATCTTGCTTTAACTTCCACTGTTCCTGATGACTGCCATTTCTTAATTACATTTCCGAACAGAGGATATGGGCATCTGATAACGCTTTGCTATCTTCTTATAGCCTTCTCCTGCTTTGTGAGAGTCAACTATTCTCAGTTTCAGTGTTCTACACAACTGCTTAGAGGAACCCACGGTGCTGATTGTTGGAGCAAGGTCAGATGAGTCAGGGCTTTTAAAACCTTTGAGATTGACATCACCTGGTCTTTCCAGACGATGATTAAGAACAATCCATGACACTGCCAGGTCTCAGCTGTATTAACTCTGCAGGGTGGCCAAACTTTTGCAGACGCCATTTTTTGTTTTCTGTTCTTTTGATAGTGTAAATGATGGAAATAAAATCAAACTTTTTTTGACATGTTATAAGAATGTCTAATCTGTAATTTGATGCCTTTTGGAGATTTTTCCATCTTTCCTTGGCTTCTTTTTGCACATTAAAATGAATTTTTGCCTGGGGTGCCCAAACTTTCGATCCCCACTGTATATAAGTAGACACCACATTACATACGTAGACACCACATTACATACGTAGACACCACATTACATACTGTTATGATCCAGACACTCAGGTCAGGGGAGATCTTATACTGTGAGACCTGAGTATCAGGATGTAATGCTGGAAAGGGGAAACGGAAAGGGAATAGCCCCTGGCGCCCTACCTCCGTTGTCTTACACGTGCTGTCAGTTTACTCTTGCGAGACTATGGTTTCTTGGGCCCATGGCAGCCGCGTTTGAAGGGCGGATTACATCTGCCCAACTCCGATGCCCCCTCAGGTCTTAATGAGAAACAAAGAGTGAACCTAGGCAGGGTAAAAACAAGGGGCCCTCTAACTAAACAATAAGGCCAGGGGCTACTGGCTAACCTGAAACTAAAAGTATGCGCGGCTTACCGCCAGGGAAAAGAACAACCAAAATAATCCACTTGTCCACTCTCCTACACGGCACCGTCGAGTACCGGAGAAGACTATGGAAGCGGAAACCTCCGCAAATGCTCCAATGCAAGAAAATAATACAAAAGCGGCCTAGGCCGTAACACGCGGCAGGGCGGCCACTCACGAAACCAAGTGGGAACCTAAATCGACTGCCACAGGTAAATGAGGACCAGGAGAACTCCTTGGGACCAGGTGACAAACTCCAAGATTCAGGAACTCAGAGAACTGGAGGGACCGGACACAGCAGACCAGGAACAGACGTTCACCAAACATGAGCAGCATGCAGGAAGCTATCACCGGCATCTGTGTGAGGCACTGAGGAGGCATTTAACAGGGAACCCTCCAATAAGAGCACAGAGCCTAATTACAATAAACGTCGTGCAGCTGCCTTGCTGCACGACCAGAGAACATGTGTGAACACTTTAATTAATCAATCCCTGCAACGGGGAACGCGGTCCGCCTGTGGCGTCCCCAAGGTCCCAGCGGCTCGGCGCGCCCGGCATCCTAGCGTTGCTAGGGACCCGGTGGCTCAGCGCGCACGGTGTCCCTAGTTGCTAGGCGCCGGGCGGGCAAGGAGGAGAGTGCAGCGGCTGCGGTCATCGCTCGGAGACGGACCGAGCGACGCCACGGACCGCGGCGCCTAACAGTACCCCCCCTTGAGGAGGGGTCAAAGAACCCCTAAAGCCCGGCTTCTGAGGAAACTCCTGAAAAAATAATCTCTTGAGTTTAGGGGCATGAAGATCTCTATCCAAGACCCAAGATCTTTCCTCTGGACCATAGCCTTTCCAGTGAACCAAAAAATAAAGCCGGCCCCGAGAAATTTTTGAATCTAAAACCCTCTCTACCAAGAACTCCTGTTGCCCCTGAACATCCACCGGAGATCTACCCTGGGAAGTCCTCCGAGGAAATCTCCTGGAAGAAAAATACTGTTTCAAAAGGGAACAATGGAAAGTATTACCAATTCTGAGAGATCTTGGCAAGCGTAGCCGAAAGGCAACTGGGTTGACCTTCTTAACGATAAGAAATGGTCCAATAAATTTGGGTCCCAATCTAGCCGAGGGTTGTCGGAGCTTGATGTTGCGAGTTGACAACCACACCTTATCTCCCACCTTAAAAGTGCAAGGATGTCGGAGCCTATCAGAAAATTTATTTTCTCGGAAGGCAGCTTTTCTCAGGGCAAGGTGCACTTTTCTCCAAATTGCTCTGAGATGGGAGGTTAAGGTCAACGAGGAGACTGGAGAATGATGGAAAAAAGAGTTGGCTCTAGGATGAAAACCAAAGACTGAAAAGAATGGGGACTCCTTGGTGGAAGAATGACAAGAGTTATTATAAGCAAATTCGGCCAAAGGAAGAAATTCAGACCAATCATTCTGGAGTTTGGCCGAAAATAAACGTAAATATTGTTTTAATGACTGGTTGACTCGTTCGGTTTGCCCATTAGACTGTGGATGGTAACCAGATGTTAAAGACAGTTTCATATTCAATGAGGCACAAAAACGTTTCCAGAATCGTGCGATGAATTGCGGACCCCGATCAGAGACAATATCAGTGGGCAAACCATGGAGCCTAAACACATGACGGAGGAACAAAACTGCCAACCCTTGAGCAGAGGGTAATCGGGGAAGAGCAATGAAATGAGCCATTTTACTAAAACGGTCCACTACCACCCAAATGACTCGAAATCCGGCTGAAAGGGGAAGGTCCACCACGAAATCCATGGATATGTGAGACCATGGCCTGAGAGGAACGGTCAAAGGCATGAGTTGCCCGATCGGCAACAAACGAGGGACCTTATGCTGTGCACAAACCTGACAGGAACGGACAAATTCCTTTACGTCTTTAGAAAGACTAGGCCACCACACCGAGCGAGAGACTAACTCCAAGGTCTTGGTGATACCTGGATGACCCGAGACTTTGTTGTCATGAAACTCAGCTAAAACAGTGCCTCTCAAAAATTCAGGGACAAAAAGACGATCAGTAGGAGTAAGTCTAGGAGCCTGGTGTTGAAGCTGGTTTAACTGAGTAAATAAATCCTGTGTGAGGCCTGCCCGGATGACTGAAGATGGAACTATGGGGGTAGTAACAGGATTAGTATTGTGAACCGGAAGAAAGCAACGTGACAGGGCATCAGCTTTCGTATTCTTGGAACCAGGCCTGAAGGTGATAATAAACCTGAAACGAGTGAAAAACAATGCCCAACGTGCCTGCCGAGCATTAAGCCGTTTAGCTGACTCAATATATTGCAGGTTCTTATGGTCAGTAAATACTGTAATAGTATGCCTAGCTCCCTCCAGCCAATGCCTCCACTCCTCGAAAGCCCATTTTACTGCCAGTAATTCTCGATTACCAACGTCATAGTTGGATTCTGCGGAGGAGAATTTCCTGGACATGAAGGCACAAGGATGTAATTCCTGAGACTCCGGATCTTCCTGAGAAAGGATAGCCCCTACTCCAACCTCTGAGGCATCAACCTCAACAATAAAGGGAAGCTCCGGATTAGGGTGTCTGAGGACAGGAGCCGAGACAAAGGCCTGCTTCAAGGCCCGAAAGGCAGACTCAGCTTCAGGCGACCAATTGGAAGGATCCGCTCCTTTCTTAGTCAAAGCTACTATAGGAGCGACCAGGTCAGAAAAAGTATGAATGAACCGCCTATAATAGTTTGCAAACCCTAAAAAGCGCTGAATTGCTTTTAAATTAGTGGGTTGCGCCCAATTAAGGATGGCCTGAAGTTTCTTCGGTTCCATAAAAAATCCCTGGGGAGAAATAATGTACCCTAAGAAGGACACTTCTGTGATGTGAAAATCACACTTCTCAAGCTTAGCGTATAAATGATTCTCTCTTAGTTTTTGAAGAACCAAACGCACCTGGGTAACATGTTGTTCCATAGACTCAGAGTAAATCAAAATGTCGTCTAAATAAACGACCACGAACTTCCCAAGGAAGTCACGGAGAACATCGTTGATGAGGTCCTGAAACACCGCAGGAGCATTTGACAGGCCAAACGGCATCACCAGGTATTCATAGTGACCCGACTGAGTGCTGAAAGCCGTCTTCCACTCATCCCCAGATCTTATTCGGATGAGGTTGTAAGCTCCCCTAAGATCGATCTTTGAAAAGATCACGGCGGAACGTAACTGATCAAAAAGCACTGAAATCAATGGCAAAGGATAGGTGTTTTTAACCGAAATCTTATTCAAAGCCCGAAAATCAATACATGGTCTGAGTGTGAGTGACCCATCTTTTTTCTCGACAAAGAAAAAACCTGCACTCAACGGAGATTTCGAAGGCCTAATAAAGCCTTTTTTCAGGCTTTCCTGAATGTAATTATTCATGGCTGTGGTTTCTGGCCCAGACAGGGCATATAATCTCCCCTTAGGCAAAGTGGCACCTGGTACTAACTCTATCGCACAGTCATAGGACCGATGGGGAGGCAGAATGTCCGCATTGCCTTTGGAGAACACATCGGCAAAATCTTGATATTCTACAGGAATAAGTTCTGGGAAGACTACCGCAACCCGGACTGAATGAGAAATACATTCCTTAACACAAAAAGGACCCCATTGGGAAATCTCCCCAGACCTCCAATCTATGGTGGGATTATGAAAGGCAAGCCATGGGTGACCCAAAACTACAGGAACTGCCGGACAATGTGTAAGGTAAAATTCTATGTCTTCAGAATGTAAGGCCCCCACTGTCCGTAATACTGGAGGTGTGCAGTGAGTAATTATCCCATTGGAAAGCGGACCCCCATCCAAGCCGTGCATGGTGATACGTTTGTCCAGTGGTATCTGTGGAATGCCTAAAGCCTTAGCCCAAGCCAAGTCCATAAAATTTCCTGCAGCTCCACTGTCGACGAAGGCCGACACCAATGAACTGAGGCTGCCAAAGGAAATCTTAACAGTAACTAATAGAGAATAATTTGAGGAGATTAGCTGCAGACCCAAGTGAACCCCCTCACAATTCACTTGGTCAGAGCGTTTCCCGACTTGTTCGGGCAGTTGCGAGCAATATGTCCCTTACCACCACAATACAAACAAAGACCAGAACTTAATCTTCTGGTTCTTTCCTCTGGGGACAGCCGGGAGAGACCCATCTGCATGGGCTCCTCAACGTCCTCAGGAAAGGAATAAACACAAGGATTAGGCCTAAAAGTTGTTCCTCTTTCAGCCCTCCGCTTTCGGAGACGACGATCAATTTTAATAGCAAGCTCCATGAGTTTGTCGAGAGTCTCAGGAGCGGGGTACTGAAGGAGACTGTCTTTAATAAGTTCAGACAAACCGAGGCGAAACTGACTGCGCAGGGCCGGGTCATTCCAGCCACAGTAGTTCGACCAACGGCGAAATTCGGTACAATACACCTCTGCTGGATTTTTACCTTGTTTAAGGGCACGCAGGTGACTCTCAGCTGACGCCTCTCTATCTGGGTCATCATATAACAGGCCTAACGATTTAAAAAAGGCGTCTACAGATAACAAAGCAGGATCATCTGTTCTTAATCCAAACGCCCAGGTCTGTGGATCACCCTGGAGCAACGACATAACTATCCCAACCCGCTGAGACTCTGTACCAGAGGAACGAGGCCTTAAACGAAAATAAAGCTTACAAGCTTCCTTAAAATTGAAAAAATCTTTTCGGTTACCCAAAAAACGGTCGGGTAAATGCATCTTTGGTTCTGGGACCACACTCGGGGAGGCTCGCAAAAGATCTTCCTGCGATTTCACCCGAAGAGTAAGGTCCTGAACCATCTGAGTTAGTTCTTGAATTTGGTTAACCAAAAACTGACCGGGATTTGGCCCTAACCCTGCCGGATTCATGAGGCCGAATTTTACTCTCACCAAAACAAATGGAAAAAAATAAACCCCTTTTTTTTTTTAATGTTTTGGGCCAGTGATAATGTTATGATCCAGACACTCAGGTCAGGGGAGATCTTATACTGTGAGACCTGAGTATCAGGATGTAATGCTGGAAAGGGGAAACGGAAAGGGAATAGCCCCTGGCGCCCTACCTCCGTTGTCTTACCCGTGCTGTCGGTTCACTCTTGCGAGACTATGGTTTCTTGGGCCCATGGCAGCCGCGTTTGAAGGGCGGATTACGTCTGCCCAACTCCGATGCCCCCTCAGGTCTTAATGAGAGACAAAGAGTGAACCGAGGCAGGGTAAAAACAAGGGGCCCTCTAACTAAACAACAAGGCCAGGGGCTACTGGCTAACCTGAAACTAAAAGTATGCGCGGCTTACCACCAGGGAAAAGAACAACCAAAATAATCCACTTGTCCACTCTCCTACACGGCACCGCCGAGTACCGGAGAAGACTATGGAAGCGGAAACCTCCGCAAATGCTCCAATGCAAGAAAATAATACAAAAGCGGCCTAGGCCGTAACACGCGGCAGGGCCGCCACTCACTAAACCAAGTGGGAACCTAAATCGACTGCCACAGGTAAATGAGGACCAGGAGAACTCCTTGGAACCAGGTGACAAACTCCAAGATTCAGGAACTCAGAGAACTGGAGGGACCGGACACAGCAGACCAGGAACAGACGTTCACCAAACATGAGCAGCATGCAGGAAGCTATCACCGGCGTCTGTGTGAGGCACTGAGGAGGCATTTAACAGGGAACCCTCCAATAAGAGCACAGAGCCTAATTACAATAAATGTTGTGCAGCTGCCTTGCTGCACGACCAGAGAACATGTGTGAACACTTTAATTAATCAATCCCTGCAACGGGGAACGCGGTCCGCCTGTGGCGTCCCCGTTGCTAAGGTCCCAGCGGCTCGGCGCGCCCGGCGTCCTAGCGTTGCTAGGGACCCGGCTGCTCAGCGCGCACGGCGTCCCTAGTTGCTAGGCACCGGGCGGGCAAGGAGGAGAGTGCAGCGGCCGCGGTCGTCGCTCGGAGACGGACCGAGCGACTCCACGGACCGCGGCGCCTAACACATACGTAGCCACCGCATTACATAAGTAGACACCGCATTACATACGTAGCCACCGCATTACATTAATAGGCCCATCATCATGGACAGACATCGGGCAGATATAGGGCTGAAGGACTTTGCATTAGAGATTGTCCCAGGGCTAGCTGTGAATGCTGCCTGATCAGCTGGCATCCTGAGAACAAGGTACATCCTGCTCCTGTCCAGTCCCCAAACCATACACTGTGACCGGGGACACCCTAACCCTTACACCAACATGATAATACAAATAATGTAATTTTCTCTTACGTCCTAGAGGATGCAGCGGTCCACATTAGTACCATGGGGTATAGACGGGTCCACCAAGAGCCATTGGCACTTTAAGAGTTTGAGAGTGTGGGCTGGCTCCTCCCTCTATGCCCCTCTTACCAGACTCAGTTTAGAAAATGTGCCGAGAGGTGCCGATCTCAGCTAGGGGAGCTCTCCAGAGCTTTTCTTGAAAAAAGTTATTTTAGAGGTTTTTTATTTTACAGGGATGCTGCTGGCAACAGCCTCCCTGCAGCGTGGGACTAAGGGGGAAGTAGTGTCAGCCCTGCGGGGTCTGAGACACTTACTCCGCTGACAGGACACTGAGCTCCTGAGGGGATAGATCGCTCACCACCACAGGGGATCGCTCACCCCAGCAGCATGCCGCCACCCCATTACAGAGCTGAAGATTGTGGTGAGTAAGACACCGACCCCCCTTGCAAGCAGGGGGCCGGTGTGAAGATGGCGGCAGCAGGGTAGGAGCGCAGTAATATCTGCGCTCCGGGATGGCTCAGTGGTACATAGTGCGGTGCATTGAGGGGTGCCCTGGGCCAGCGCTTACACCCTACACTGGTCACAAAGCCAGCATCTATCCTCCAGCCAGTATAATCAGATGAAGAGCGGGAAGACAGCGCCATTTTGGAGGCGGAGCTTCTACTCAGAGCGGACCCAGCAGCGTTCAGCGCCATTTTCCTGCCTGCACAGCGCTGATCAGGAGAAAGAAGGTCCCTCCACAGCAACTCCAGCTATCTCTTATGGTACCAGGGGGTTGTAGAAGGGGGAGGAGGCTGCAATACGACTGTGTATCCTATTAAGGTGCACAGTCAGCGCTGACAAGTGGTCTCCCTTTGATTAAAAGCGCTCTGTGTGGGTTGACTTCAATCTCTGTGTCTCTCTTGCCATTCTTGGGGGTGAAACTCTATCTGCCCTCCCCTGTGTGTGTGTGGGGGGTGTTTTGTGATCTCTTTTAGCTATGTCCAGGGACACTGTGTCATATGCTGCGGAGGATATATCTTCTCAGGATGATCCCATTCCATGTAATCAGAATAGCACTGGTTTAGCACAGATTCCAGCAAGGGAACCTGAGTGGTTTTCCTCTATCAAATCTTGGATTTCTCAGATGTCAGATAGGGTTGCAAGTAATGAATCCGCAACCCAGATATTAATGGCAGTATGGCCCGATTCTGGTACATCAGGACGCTCCGCTATATACCCCCACAAACGTGCACTTGTTCATGTCATGCAAGATGACACGGATACCGATTCTGATACCACAGACGGTACTGGGGATGTGTTGCGGGGTCTGCTTCTCTTGCAAAGGGGGTGCAATTGATGATAGAGGCTATCAGGGATGTATTGAATATTAATGATACAACACCTGAGCAGGTTGAGGAGGCTTTTTTCGCTGAAAATAAGTAATCCTCGCTAACCTTTCCTGCGTCAAAGGAATTAAATGCTATATTTGAGAAAGCATGGGAAAAAATTCCAGATCCCTAAAAGGGTCCAGGTGGTGTTTCCTTTCCCTGAGGATAGGAAAACATGGGAAAGCTTGCCAATTGTTGACGCATCTGTGTCCAGACTCTCCAAAAAGCTGGTTTTACTTGTTCCAGGATCTACCGCCTTAAAGGAGCCAGCTGATCGAAAAATTGATAATACAGTTAAATCAATGTACACCACTTCGGGGGCCATATTACGTCCCACTACTGCTAGTGCATGGATTGCAAAAGCTATAGTAAAATGGTCAGGCACCTTACTTGAGGATTTGGATACAATGGATAAGGGTGATGTTGAACTGTTTTTGCGTAACATTCACGCAGGGCCGTTTCTAGACAATTTGGCTCCCAGTGCGAGATTTCAAAATGCCCCCCCCCCCCCCCATTGCTCTAAAAAAAAAATGTGTGCCCCCCCCCCATATAGCCATAAAAAGAAAAAGCATGCGCGCGCCTCCCGACAAGGGTGTGTGGCCTGATTAGAATGGGCGTGGTCTCATTAAAGTGGGCATGGCCTCATCTGATATCATCACACCCACCACAGGGGGGAAAAAATAAAAATAAAAAAGTCCCCTTTTTACACATTACAGCAGGCAAGTGTCCCCATATTACACAGCGCGGCAGGCAGGTGTCCCCATTTTACACAGCGCGGCAGGCAGGTGTCCCCATTTTACACAGTACAGAAGGCAGGTATCCCCATTTTACACAGTACGGTAGACAGGTATCCCCATTTTACACAGTACGCAGGCAGGTGCCCCCATTTTACAAAGTGCAGCAGGCAGGTATCCCCATTTTACACAGTGCGGCAGGCAGGTATCCCCATTTTACACAACACGGCAGGCAGATATCCCCATTTTACACAGCACGGCAGGCAGATATCCCCATTTTACACAGCACGGCAGGCAGATATCCCCATTTTACACAGTACGCAGGCAGGTGCCCCCATATTACACAGTGCGGCAGGCAGGTATCCCCATATTACACAGTGCGGCAGGCAGGTGCCCCCATTTTACATAGCACGGCAGGCAGATATCCCCATTTTACACAGTACGCAGGCAGATGCCCCCATATTACACAGTACGCAGGCAGGTGCCCCCATATTACACAGTACGCAGGCAGGTATCCCTAGTTTACACAGTGCGGCAGGCGGGTATCCCCATTTTACACAGCGCGGCAGGCAGATATCCCCATTTTACACAGTACGCAGGCAGATGCCCCCATATTACACAGTACGCAGGCAGGTATCCCTATTTTACACAGTGCGGCAGGCAGGTATCCCCATTTTACACAGCGCGGCAGGCAGATGCCCCCATATTACACAGTACGCAGGCAGATGCCCCCATATTACACAGTACGCAGGCAGATGCCCCCATATTACACAGTACGCAGGCAGGTGCCCCCATATTACACAGTACGCAGGCAGGTGCCCCCATTTTACACAGTGCGGCAGGCAGGTATCCCCATAGGCAGGTGTCCCCATTTTACACTGTGCGGCAGCAGCAGGCAGGTTTCAAGTTGAGGGGAAGGAAGGGGGAGAGAGAGAATACTTACGTCTTCCCGCTCTTCGGTCCCGCCGCCTCACGTCCCTCGCGCTGGCCGCCTCCTCCTTCATGCTTATCTCCTTCTCGCCTCTCCCGAGCGCTCCTGCTCAGGGGGCGGGGCTTCGCGGAATGACGCGTTTGCGTCGTGACGTCACGATGCAACGCGTCATTCCGCGAAACTCCGCCCCCCGAGCAGGAGCGCTCGGGAGAGGCAAGAAGGCGTAACAAAGTGCCGCAGCGGGCGCCCCGTGCGGTTGCACGGCTCGCCCGCCGCTAGAAACGGCACTGCATTCACGATTCAGCAGGTTTTATGGTAGAATCCATGAAAAACCTGGGTTCCATGGCAGCGGGAATCTCTTCCATGTCTGTTTCAGCTCATCGGGGACTGTGGCTGCGCCGAATCCAGGAAAATTGTGGAGTCCCTACCCTACACAGGTCAGGCTCTCTTTGGGGAAGCTTTGGATGCGTGTATATCCATGGCTACAGCGGGTAAGTCTCCGTTCCTTACCTCTGCTGCGGCAGGTTCCCAGGAAACTAAGCCTGCTTCCAGTACGCTGAAGTTCTCCGCATGACGGTGGACCGCGCGGCCTGGAGGTGGGGCCAGTGGGAGCGAGGCTCAGACAGTTCAGTCATGTCTGGGTATCGTCCGGCCTGGATCCCTGGGTGATAGATATTGTGTCCCAGGGATACAGGTTGGAATTTCAAAATCTCCCTCCTTTCTGATTTTTCAAATCAGGCTTGCTAGTTCTGCTGGCGGACAGGACTGTGCTACAAGCAGCGGTCCAGAAGTTGGTGGAGGCACGGGTCATTGTGCCAGTACCTCTTCATTTGCAAGCCACGGGTTACTATTCGAACCTTTTCGTGGTACCGAAACTGGATGGTTCGGTCAGGCCCATTCTGAACCTAAAATCACTGAATCCTTTTCTGAAGGAGTTCAAGTTCAAAATTGAGTCTCTCAGGGCGGTGATATCAGGTCTGGAAGAGGGGGAATTCCTAGTATCCCTGGATATCAAGGATGCGTACTTCCACATTCCGATTTGGCTACCGCATCAGGTAAAGGCATCATCCAAGGAAGAGCTGTTGCAGTCCATTGTACTCACAACCCGCCTACTCAGAGTCCACGGTTGGATTCTGAACCTTCCAAAATCTCATTTGGAACCAGCCCGAAGGTTATCTTTTCTGGGTATGATCTTTGACACGGAAGTGCAGAGGGTGTTTCTTCCGCAGGAAAAGGCGTTGGTGATACAAACAATGGTCCGGCATGTCCTGAAGCCAGCCTGGGTGTCGGTTCATCAGTGCATTCGCCTTTTGGGGAAGATGGTCGCCTCTTATGAGGCTCTCCAGTATGGGAGGTTCCATGCTCGGGCCTTCCAACTGGCTCTCCTGGACAAGTGGTCAGGATCTCATCTGCACATGCACCAGAGAATTCGTCTGTCGCCAAAGGCCAGGATTTCACTCCTGTGGTGGCTCCAATTGCCTCACTTTCTGGAGGGCCGCAGGTTCGGGATTCAGGACTGGGTCCTGCGAGCCTCCGGGGCTGGGGTGCAGTCATTCAAGGGGAAACCTTCCAAGGAAGGTGGTCAAGTCTGGAAGCCGGCCTGCCGATCAACATCCTGGAATTAAGAGCCGTCTACAACGGTCTTCTTCAGGCGGCCCATCTTCTAAGAAATTGGGCCATTCAAGTACAGTTGGACAATGTAACGATGGTGGCTTACATAAACCGACAAGGCAGAACGAAAAGCAGAGCTACAAGAATCATCCTCTGGGCAGAAAAACACGCGTTGGCGCTCTCTGCAATCTTCATTCTGGGAGTGGACAACTGGGAAGCAGACTTCCTCAGCAGACACGATCTTCATCTGGGGGAGTGGGGTCTCCATCCGGAGGTGTTCAAGGAAATAACAGACCTTTGGGGGTTACCCCAAATAGACAGACATGATGGCCTCTCGTCTCAACAAGAAGCTTCAATGCTATTGATCCAGATTGAGGGACCCACAAGCAGTGGCAGTGGACGCCCTGGTGTCTCCGTGGGTGTTCCAGTCGGTGTACGTGTTTCCACCACTCCCACTCATTCCAAGAGTTCTAAAGCTCGTAAGGGAGAACAAGAGTTCAAGCGATCCTCACTGCTCCAGACTGGCCAAGGTGGGCTTGGTACGCGGACCTTCTGAATCTCTTGCAGGAACAGCCGAGGCCTCTTCCTTTTCGGGAGGACCTGCTGCAGCAGGGGCCGTTCGCCTATCAAGACTTACCGTGGCTACGTTTGACGACATGGAGGTTGAACGCCTGATACTAGCTTGGAAGGGCATTCCGAAGAAGGTCATTCCTACCGTGATACAGGCTAGGAAAGGGGTAACTTCTAAACATTACCATCGTATTTGGAAGAAATATGTCTCTTGGTGTGAGTCCAAGACGTTTCCTGCGGTGGAGTTTCAACTGGGACATTTTCTCCTCTTCCGGCAAGCAGGTGTGGATATGAGCCTGAGGTTGGGAACTGTGAAGGTCCAGATTTCGGCCCTATCCATTTTCTTCCAGAAACAATTGGCTGCCCTCCCTGAGGTTCAGACCTTTTTGAGGGGAGTTCTGCACATCCAACCTCCCTTTGTACCGCCTACGGTGCCTTGGGACCTTAACGTGGTGTTGCAGTTTCTCCAGTCTGACTGGTTTGAGCCTCTACAGGAGGTTGAGGTCAAGTTTCTTACATGGAAGGCTGTCACGTTGTTGGCCTAAGCTTCTGCTAGACGTGTGTCAGAATTGGGGGCTTTGTCCTGTAAAAGCCCTTACTTGATATTCCACGAAGATAGAGCTGAGCTCCGGACACGTCAGCAGTTTCTTCCAAAGGTTGTGTCGGCATTTCATATCAACCAACCAATTGTGGTGCCAGTGGCTACTGACGCCTCAATTTCGTCAAAGTCCTTGGATGTTGTGAGGGCTTTGAGAATCTATGTGAAGAGGACTGCTCGTCACAGGAAATCGGACTCTTTGTTTGTCCTGTATGATCCCAACAAAATTGGGTGTTCTGCTTCAAAGCAGACTATATCTCGCTGGATTAGGTTCACTATCCAGCATGCTTATTCTACGGCAGGATTGCAGTGTCCAAAATCTGTTAAGGCCCACTCTACTCATAAGGTGGGTTCTTCCTGTGCAGCTGCCCGGGGTGTCTCGGCGTTACAACTTTGCAGAGCGGCAACTTGGTCTGGGTCGAACACGTTTGCTAAGATCTACAAGTTTGATACTTTGGCCTCTGATGATCTGAAGTTCAGTCAATCAGTTCTGCAGGAGCCTCCGTGCTCTCCGTCCCGTTCTGGGAACTTTGGTACATCCCCATGGTACTAATGTGGACCCCAGCATCCTCTAGGACGTAAGAGAAAATAGGATTTTGGTTACCTACCCGTAAATCCCTTTCTCGTAGTCCATAGAGGATGCTGGGCGCCCGCCAAGCACTTCGTTTTCCTGCAACCGTTATCTGGTTCAGTACACCTTTGTTTAGTTATGTACTGCATTGTTACTTGGTAAGTAATGTTTCAGCAGTTGCTGAGTTTTTCAAGCTAGTTAGCTTGATGTGCCTTGTATGTGTGAGCTGGTATGAATCTCGCCACTATCTGTTAAATCCTCTCGAAGATGTCCATCTCCTCGGGCACAGTTTCTAGACTGAGTCTGGTAGGAGGGGCATAGAGGGAGGAGCCAGCCCACACTCTCAAACTCTTAAAGTGCCAATGGCTCCTGTCTATACCCCATGGTACTAATGTGGACCCCAGCATCCTCTACGGACTATGAGAAAAGGATTTACCGGTAGGTAACCAAAATCCTATTAAAAATAACCTCTCTGCTGGCTATCCTTCAGTGCTCAGTTGCCGCTCTGGCCAGTTCAGTGAAAGTGTGGGAGCTGGGGTGGCAGCGGGTGTAGTGAACCTGGCTCCGTCCATCGCTATGCTGCAGCTCCCAGGCCGGGCTCATTGAAGAGACCTTTGGCCGGGCCCAGAGAGAGGATGCTGCTGGGCTGGTTAACGGTCTCCAGGTCCCCCATTGATAGAACAGTTTCACCACCTTTGACGGGTAGCGACACTTGGAAGTGCCCGCTAGCCTAACTTCCGGATTGAGTTCCAACAAACCGCAAGTACTGGAAGCAGTGTGAGCCAGCCCAGCCTGAGTGTGAATTGGCCTGGCTGAGGGGGATATGGGACCGGCCCATCCGAATCTGTCATGGTGTCCTGGTGGGCCAATCCTCCCCTGCACACTGCACCCCCATACCCCTCCTTATAGTGCCCCCTTTATACAGGGCACCCCCTCCTCCATATACTGCTCCCACCATATACCTCATATGCTGCACCTCCTCCTCCATATACTATGCTGCAACCCCAGGTTACTTGCCGTCCCGAGACTCAGTAACAAGTAGCAACAGTAACCAGGACACAGATGCAGGAACCACTAGCCGGTCCCGCAGTGCTCAGAGTGGAGGCATCGGTGACACGTGTGGCACTTACCGGCAGGGGGAGAAGGTGAATCAGTATGGTAGGAAGAGGTGAGACCCTGTGTCGGTTGAGCAGCGCAGTAAGTGGAGGTGCAGATGATGCGGGTGAGGAGGAGGCAGATAACTGGCTCAGCTGCTTTATACTGTATATACTGGGCTCGCCCCTCCCACACCCCGCACAGGCCATGCCCAGACCCCTCCGACCGGCTACTTGTGTCCTGTACCCCCCAGACTGGCCGGGAGTTGTGCGGGGACTGGTGAGCTTACACATGCCAGCACTGGTGTATATAGTGCAGCATCATTATAGCCTGCCCATTACAGATATACAGCATCTACATTTATAAAAGGTTAACGCTACACACACTCACATGCACACACAGTCAGCATGACAAAGCCCCGGCTCCCAGCAACAGGACTTCCAGAAACACGTCAGCTCCTGTGTGAGGAGCAACCGCCCCCCTAATATAGAACCTACTTCAGACCTGATCGCAAAAGCAAAATCTTTCTCTAATGGGCAAAACCATGGCCCTCATTCCGAGTTGATCGCTCGGTAATTTTCATCGCATCGCAGTGAAATTCCGCTTAGTACGCATGCGCAATATTCGCACTGCGACTGCGCCAAGTAATTTAACAATGAAGATAGTATTTTTACTCACGGCTTTTTCTTCGCTCCGGCGATCGTAGTGTGATTGACAGGAAATGGGTGTTACTGGGCGGAAACACAGCGTTTTATGGGCGTGTGGATCAAAACGCTACCGTTTCCGGAAAAAACGCAGGAGTGGTCGGAGAAACGGAGGAGTGTCTGGGCGAACGCTGGGTGTGTTTGTGACGTCAAACCAGGAACGACAAGCACTGAACTGATCGCAGATGCCGAGTAAGTCTGAAGCTACTCAGAAACTGCTACGAGGTGTTTAATCGCAATATTGCGAATACATCGTTCGCAATTTTAAGAAGCTAAGATTCACTCCCAGTAGGCGGCGGCTTAGCGTGTGTAACTCTGCTAAAATCGCCTTGCGAGCGATCAACTCGGAATGAGGGCCCATGTGCACTACAGGTGGGGCAGATATAACATGTGCAGAGAGTTAGATATGGGTGGGTTATTTTTTTTCTGTGCAGGGTAAATCAGAGGCGTCACCGGGTTTGGTGACACCCGGAGCGCACTCGGTATTATCACCCCCGCCCGCGGCAGCCACGGGCGTCCGAAAAGGGGACGTGGCCTAATAAAAATGGGGCGTGGACTCGCAGATCTTTTTTTTTCTTCGCTCCGGGGGCATGTCCAGCTTCCCCGAAGATGCTGGCTGCCCCCGGAGACTGCTCAGCATGCAGTGCTGGCTTTTATCTGTGACAGGAGCCGAGTGCTGCAGGGGTTTATCTCCCTGCAGCACTCGGCTCCTGTCACTACAGAAGAGCTGGCACTTTGATGTCACCCCTTCCGAGAGGGACACCCGGGTGTGGGCCGCACCCATCTTCTGACGCCACTGGGTTAAATACCGGCTGCTTTATTTTTACACTGTAATCTAGATTTCAGTTTGAACACACCCCACCCAAATCTAACTCTCTGCACATGCTACATCTGCCCCCCCCCCCCCCCCCTCCTGCACTGCACTGCACTGCACATGGTTTTGCCCATCAGAGAAAAATGTTGCTGTTGTGATCAGGTCCGAATTAGGCCCATTATCCAGCCCTGGTGTCTGTCATTTTGACGGGTTTTTAACTAGTATATATATATATATATATATATATAATAGGCTAATGCTGCTCCTCACCTCAGTGGTGCCACTTCTGGCCACTTCAGGTGCCCAAAGGAGCTCTATTCGGAACACGGACACACACCCTATGTACACTGCACCCCCTACCATAAACTGCTCCTATGTACACTGCACCCCCATCCTCTTCCATATTCTGTATCCCCATCATATACTGCCCATATATACACGCTGCACCTCCATATACCCCTCCATATAGTGCCCCCTATATACAGGGCACTATGCTCCTCCATATACAGCTCCCGCCATATACTGCATAATCTGCACCCCTTCTCTATACACTATGCTGCAACCGCAGGTTACTCGCCATACCGGGACTTGGCAAAAAGTAACAGCAGTGACACAGAAATGAATAAAGGAACCACCAGATGATCCCACAGCGCTCAGACTGGAGGCACGGGAGACATGTGTGGCTACTCACCAGCGTGGGAGAAGGTGAATCAGTCCGGCAGGAAGGGGTGAGACCTTGTGTGTGGTAGAGCAATGCGTTGACCGGGAGGAGGAGCGGTCAGTGCTGGGGCTGCAGATGATTCAGGTGAGGAGGAGGCAGATACCCGCTCAGCTGCATTTTATATACTGCATGCCTTCGAAGGGGCGGGGTACTGTGCTCGCCCGTCCCACACCCACGCACAGGCCATGCCCAGCCCCCTCCTGACAGCTGCTGGTGGCTACTGGTGTCCTCTACCCCCAGACTTGGCAGGAGCTGTGCAGGGACTTGTGAGCTTACACATGCCAGTACACACACACAAACACACATTATACATATATATATATATATATATATATATATACACACACATATCAGTATGGCAGCATTCCCCTAAATCAGTAATACATGCCTGGTGCCCTCCGTGGGTACTCCCCTGTCAAGAATGCAGATACAGGTGCTCAAATGCGGCGGCACTCGGTATAAGAGTTGTAACTACATATGCTGTGCCTCTTATACTGAGTGCCGCCGCATTTGAGCTTCTGTATATACAGTATATATCTATCTAACCCTACCGAACTTTGCCTTCCGAGCCCGGATCCGAGTCCGGCTCGGATTTTCCCGCCTGACTCGGAAACCCGAACGCGGCAAAACGTCATCATCCCGCTGTTGGATTCTCGCGGGATTTGGATTCCATATAAGGAGCCGCGCGTCACGGACATTTTCACTTAAGTCTCGGAGAGTGTATAGAGAGGACGTGTCCTAAGTGTTCAGTGTCTGTGTGTGTTGGGACGGGAAAGTGGGGTGGCAAGTGTTGTGCTGCTCAGTCCAGTCCAGTGTAGTCATTGTATTGTGCTGCATCAGTCCAGCCAGTCACAGTGTTGGTGTTTTCTGCTGCCATATATCCAGTGTAGCTGTATAAGTGGTGCTGTGTTGTGCAGACCAGTCCAATGTAGTCAGTGTATTGTGCTGCATCAGTCCAGCCATTCACAGTGTTGGTGTTCTCTGCTGCCATATATCCAGTGTAGCTGTATAAAGTGGTGCTGTGTTGTGCAGACCAGTGGTAGTGTCCTGTGTCATCAGTAATTGCAGTGACGATATACGCTGCTGCTATATGTCCACTGCCGCAGTAAAATAATTATAACAACAACCTGCTGTGCTACATCAGACCAGTGGTAGTGTCCTGTGTCATCAGTAATTCCAGTGACTATATACGCTGCTGCTATATGTCCACTGCTGCTGTATAATAATTAGAAAAACAACCTGTTGTGCTGCATCAGACAAGTGGTAGTGTCCTGTCTCATCAGTCATTCCTGTGCCGTATATTGGGGGTAATTCTGAGTTGATCGCAGCAGCAAGTTTGTTAGCAATTGGGCAAAACCATGGGGGTCATTCCGAGTTGTTCGCTCATTGCCGATTTTCGCTATATTGCGATTAGTCGCTTCCTGCGCATGCGCAAGGTTTGCAGAGCGCATGCGCTTAGTTATTTTACACAAAATTGAGATATTTTACTCTCGGCATAACGAGGATTTTTCATCGTTCTGGTGATCGTACTGTGTTTGACAGGAAGTGGGTGTTTCTGGGCGGAAACGTGCCGTTTTCTGGGCATGTGCGAAAAAACGCTGGCGTTTCTGGGAAAACGCGGGAGTGTCTGAAGAAACGGGGGAGTGTCTGGGCGAACGCTGGGTGTGTTTGTGATGTCAAACCAGGAACGAAACTGACTGAACTGATCGCAATGGCTGAGTAAGTCTGGAGCTACTCAGAAACTGCTAAGAAATTTCTATTCGCAATTCTGCTAATCTTTCGTTCGCAATTCTGCTAAGCTAAGATACACTCCCAGAGGGCGGTGGCTTAGCGTGTGCAATGCTGCTAAAAGCAGCTAGCGAGCGAACAACTCGGAATGAGGGCCCATGTGCACTGCAGGGGGTACAGGTATAACATTTGCAGAGAGTTAGATTTGGGTGGGTTATTTTGTTTCTGTGCAGGGTATATACTGGCTGCTTTATTTTTACACTGCAATTTAGATTTCAGTTTGAACACACCCCACCCTAATCTAACTCTCTCTGCACGTTATATCTGCCCCTCCTGCAGTGCACATGGGCCCTCATTCCGAGTTGTTCGCTCGCAAGCTGCTTTTAGCAGCATTGCACACGCTAAGCCGCCGCCTTCTGGGAGTGTATCTTAGCTTAGCAGAATTGCGAACGAAAGATTCTCAAAATTGCGAATAGAAATGTCTTAGCAGTTTCTGAGTAGCTCGACACTTACTCTGCCACTGCGATCAGTTCAGTCAGTTTCGTTCCTGGTTTGACGTCACAAACACACCCAGCGTTTGCCCAGACACTCCCCCGTTTCTCCAGCCACTCCCGCGTTTTTCCCAGAAACGGCAGCGTTTTTTCACACACACCCATAAAACGGTCAGTTCCGCCCAGAAACACCCACTTCCTGTCAATCACACTCCGATCACCAGAACGAAGAAAAAACCTCGTAATGCCGTGAGTAAAATACCAAACTTCTTAGCAAATTTACTTGACGCAGCCGCAGTGCGAACATTGCGCATGCGCTGTTAGCGGAAAATCGCACCGATGCGAAGAAAAATAACGAGCGAACAACTCGGAATGAGGGCCATGGTTTTGCCCAACTGCTAACAAAATTGCTGCTGCGATCAACTCAGAATTAGGCCCATTGTCTCATATAACTCCCAAAAAATAATGGAGAACAAAACTTTTGAGGAGAAAATAGGGAAAGATCAAGAAGAACCACTTCCTCCTAGTGCTGAAGCTGCTGCCACTAGCCATGACATAGACGATAAAATACCATCAACGTCGTCTGCCAAGGCCGATGCCCAATGTGATAGTAGAGGGCGTGTAAAATCCAAAAAGCCAAAGTTCAGTAAAAAGAACAAAAAAAAGAAATTTAAATCGTCTGAGGAGAAACGTAAACTTGGCAATATGCCATTTACGACATGGAGTGGCAAGGAACGGCTAAGGCCCTGGCCTATGTTCATGGCTAGTGGTTCAGCTTCACATGACGATGGAAGCCCTCATCTTCCCGCTAGAAAAATTTAAAGAGTTAAGCTGGAAAGAGCACAGAAAAGAACTGTGCGCTCTGAGATGGTATCACAAATCCCCAAGGAGAGTCCAAGTGTGTCAGCGGTTGCGATGCCTGACCTTCCCAACACTGGACGGGAAGAGCTGGCTCCTTCCACCATTTGCACGCCCCTGCAAGTGCTGGAAGGAGCACTCACAGTCCAGTTCCTGATATTCAAATTGAAGATGTCCTGTTGAAGTACACCAGGATGAGGATATGGGTGTTGCTGGTGCTGAGGAGGAAGTTGACGATGAGGATTCTGATGGTGATGTGGTTTGTCAAGCACCAGGGGAGACACCTGTTGACCTTGGGACGAAGAAGCCCATTGTGATGCCTGGGCAAACTACCAAAAAAGCCACCTCTTCGGTGTGGAATTATTTCTCCACAAATCCGGACAACAAGTGTCAAGCCATCTGTTGTCTCTGTCAATCTCACAAAGTAGACATGATTCCGCACCAGATCTAAAGGTTCAAAATGAGTAGTAAGAATAATAATGGAGTACCAGAATACCGTATGATATGCACGAATAATTCGTATTTTGATGAATAGTTCTGGTGGTGCACCCAGAAAAGAGACAAACTAGGAAGAAAATTGATTACAGAAGACTCTTGTGTGGGTGCACTCTTTTTTAGATTTGTTAGTATGAAAAAATTAAAACATAACTTTTATTAATTCATTATTTTAAGAAAAAATCCACACTTATGTTGTCCACCACAATTAATTCAACTAAATATATTAGTACACATATATACTAGAGATGAGCGGGTTCGGTTCCTCGGAATCCGAACCCCCCCGAACTTCAGCCTTTTTACACGGGTCCGAGGCAGACTCGGATCTTCCCGCCTTGCTCGGCTAACCGAGCGCGCCCGAACGTCATCATCCCGCTGTCGGATTCTCGCGAGGCTCGTATTCTATCGCGAGACTCGGATTCTATATAAGGAGCCGCGCGTCGCCGCCATTTTCACACGTGCATTGAGATTGATAGGGAGAGGACGTGGCTGGGGTCCTCTCCGTTAGAATAGAGAGACACTTGAGTTGATTACTTAGTAATTTTGGGGAGCATTAGGAGTACTCAGAGTGCAGAGTTTTGCTGATAGTTACTAGTGACTGACCACCACCAGTTTTATTTATTATTTAATATAATCCGTTCTCTGCCTGAAAAAAACGATACACAGTCACATACCATATCTGTGCTCAGCCTCAGTGTGCTGCATGATAATATCATCTATATGTATATCTGACTGTGCTGAGTGCTCACTGCTCACACAGCTGAATTGTGGGAGATACTGGGGTGCAGTTATAGCAGGAGTACAGTGCACACTTTTGCTGCCAGTGTGACTGACCAGTGACCACCAGTATATTGTCTGCCTGAAAAAGTTAAACACTCCTGTGGTGTTTTTTTTTTTTTATTCTATAAACGCATTCTGCTGACAGTGTCCAGCAGGTCCGTCATTCATTATATTATATAAATATTTACCTGCAGTAGTGTTATATTTTTTTTGTTCATCTCTATCATCTTTATCATCTCTATATTAGCAGACGCAGTACGGTAGTCCACGGCTGTGGATACCTCTGTGTCGTCAGAGCTCGTCCATAATTGTATACCTACCTGTGGTGGGTTTTTTTTTTCTATCTTCTTCATACTAGTAGTTTAGGAGTCTGCTGACAGTGTCCAGCAGGTCCGTCATTATATATTATATATATACCTGCAGTAGTGATATATATATATTTTTTATATCATTATCATCTCTATACTAGCAGACGCAGTACGGTAGTCCACGGCTGTAGCTACCTCTGTGTCGTCAGTGCTCGTCCATAATTGTATACCTACCTGTGGTGGGGTTTTTTTTTCTATCTTCTTCATACTAGTAGTTTAGGAGTCTGCTGACAGTGTCCAGCAGGTCCGTCATTATATATTATATATATACCTGCAGTAGTGATATATATATATTTTTTATATCATTATCATCTCTATACTAGCAGACGCAGTACGGTAGTCCACGGCTGTAGCTACCTCTGTGTCGTCAGTGCTCGTTCATAATTGTATACCTACCTGTGGTGGGTTTTTTTTTCTATCTTCTTCATACTAGTAGTTTAGGAGTCTGCTGACAGTGTCCAGCAGGTCCGTCATTATATTATATATACCTGCAGTAGTGATATATATATATTTTTTATATCATTATCATCTCTATACTAGCAGACGCAGTACGGTAGTCCACGGCTGTAGCTACCTCTGTGTCGTCAGTGCTCGTCCATAATTGTATACCTACCTGTGGTGGGGGTTTTTTTTTTCTATCTTCTTCATACTAGTAGTTCAGCAGTCTGCTGACAGCGTCCAGCAGGTCCGTCATTATATATTATATATATATACCTGCAGTAGTGATATATATATATTTTTTATATAATTATCATCTCTATATTAGCAGACGCAGTACGGTAGTCCACGGCTGTGGCTACCTCTGTGTCGTCAGTGCTTGTCCATAATTGTATACCTACCTGTGGTGGGGTTTTTTTTTTCTATCTTCTTCATACTAGTAGTTCAGCAGTCTGCTGACAGCGTCCAGCAGGTCCGTCATTATATATTATATATATATACCTGCAGTAGTGATATATATATATTTTTTATATCATTATCATCTCTATACTAGCAGACGCAGTACGGTAGTCCACGGCTGTGGCTACCTCTGTGTCATCAGTGCTCGTCCATAATTGTATACCTACCTGTGGTGGGTTTTTTTTTCTATCTTCTTCATACTAGTAGTTTAGGAGTCTGCTGACAGTGTCCAGCAGGTCCGTCATTATATTATATATACCTGCAGTAGTGATATATATATATTTTTTATATCATTATCATCTCTATACTAGCAGACGCAGTACGGTAGTCCACGGCTGTAGCTACCTCTGTGTCGTCAGTGCTCGTCCATAATTGTATACCTACCTGTGTTGGGGTTTTTTTTTTTCTATCTTCTTCATACTAGTAGTTCAGCAGTCTTCTGACAGCGTCCAGCAGGTCCGTCATTATATATTATATATATATACCTGCAGTAGTGATATATATAAATTTTTTATATCATTATCATCTCTATATTAGCAGACGCAGTACGGTAGTCCACGGCTGTGGCTACCTCTGTGTCGTCAGTGCTCGTCCATAATTGAATACCTACCTGTGGTGGGTTTTTTTTTTCTATCTTCTTCATACTAGTAGCTCAGCAGTCTGCTAACAGCGTCCAGCAGGTCCGTCATTATATATTATATATATATACCTGCAGTAGTGATATATATATATTTTTTATATCATTATCATCTCTATATTAGCAGACGCAGTACTGTAGTCCACGGCTGTGGCTACCTCTGTGTCGTCAGTGCTCATCCATAATTGTATACCTACCTGTGGTGGGGTTTTTTTTTTTCTATCTTCTTCATACTAGTAGTTCAGCAGTCTGCTGACAGCGTCCAGCAGGTCCGTCATTATATATTATATATACCTGCAGTAGTGATATATATATATTTTTTATATCATTATCATCTCTATATTAGCAGATGCAGTACGGTAGTCCACGGCTGTGGCTACCTCTGTGTCGTCAGTGCTCGTCCATAATTGTATACCTACCTGTGGTGGGGTTTTTTTTTCTATCTTCTTTATACTAGTAGTTCAGCAGTCTGCTGACAGCGTCCAGCAGGTCCGTCATTATATATTATATATATATACCTGCAGTAGTGATATATATATATTTTTTATATCATTATCATCTCTATATTAGCAGACGCAGTACGGTAGTCCACGGCTGTAGCTACCTCTGTGTCGTCAGTGCTCGTCCATAATTGTATACCTACCTGTGGTGGGGTTTTTTTTTCTATCTTCTTCATACTAGTAGTTTAGGAGTCTGCTGACAGTGTCCAGCAGGTCCGTCATTGTATTATATATACCTGCAGTAGTGATATATATATATTTTTTATATCATTATCATCTCTATACTAGCAGACGCAGTACGGTAGTCCACGGCTGTAGCTACCTCTGTGTCGTCAGTGCTCGTCCATAATTGTATACCTACCTGTGGTGGTTTTTTTTTTTCTGTCTTCTTCATACTAGTAGTTTAGGAGTCTGCTGACAGTGTCTAGCAGGTCCGTCATTATATTATATATACCTGCAGTAGTGATATATATTTATATTTTACATCATTATCATCTCTATATTAGCAGACGCAGTACGGTAGTCCACGGCTGTGGCTACCTCTGTGTCGTCAGTGCTCGTCCATAATTGTATACCTACCTGTGGTGGGGTTTTTTTTTTCTATCTTCTTCATACTACTAGTAGAGATGTGCGGCTGGCACTTTTCGTGTTTTGTGTTTTGGTTTTGGTTCTAATTCCATTTTCGTGTTTTGGTTTTGGCTTGGTTTTGCCAAAACCACCCTTTCGTGTTTTGGTTTTGGTTTTGGTTCTGGATGATTTTTGGGAAAAAACATAAAAACAGCTAAAATCACAGAATTTGGGGGTAATTTTGCTCCTACGGTATTATTAACCTCAATAACATTCATTTCCACTCATTTCCAGTCTATTCTGAACACCTCACAATATTGTTTTTAGGCCTAAAAGTTGCACCGAGGTGTCTGTATGACTAAGCTAAGCGACACAAGTGTGCGGCACAAACACCTGGCCCATCTAGGAGTGGCACTGCAGTTGCAGACAAGATGGCACTATTCAAAAACTAGTCCCCAAACAGCACATGATGCAAAGAAGAAAAAGCGACGCAATGAGGTAGCTGTATGACTGTTCTAAGCGACACAAGTGTGCGGCACAAACACTTGGGCCATCTAGGAGTGGCACTGCAGTGCAGACAGGATGGTAGATTTAAAAAATAGGCACCAAACAGCACATGATGCAAAGAAGAAAAAGAGGTGCAATGAGGTAGCTGGATGGCCAAGCTAAGCGACACAAGTGGCCGACACAAACACCTGGCCCATCTAGGAGTGGCACTGCAGTTACAGACAGAATGGCACTTAAAATAACTAGTCCCCAAACAGCACATGATGCAAAGAAGAAAAAGAGGTGCAAGATAGACTTGTCCTTGGGCCCTCCCACCCGCCCTTATATTGTATAAACAGGACATACACACTTTAACAAACCCATAATTTCAGTTACATTGTCTGCCATACAACTGTGGCTGAAATGACTGGTTTGTTTGGGACCCCACCAAAAAAGAAGCAATCAATCTCTCCTTGCACAAACTGGCTCTACAGATGTGTAAATCCTCCTCACTGAGTATTAATTTGTCCCCACTTGCAGGGGTTGTGCAAATGGTGGAAGGAGCCACCTCTTACCGTCCAGTGTTGGGAAGGTCAGGCATCGCAACCTCTGACACACTTGGACGCTCCTTGGGGATTTGTGATACCATCTCAGAGCACACAGTTCTTTTCTGTGCTCTTTCCAGCTTAACTATTTTCATTTTTCTAGCGGGAGGATGAGGGCTTCCATAGTCATGTGAAGTTGAACCACTAGCCATGAACATAGGCCAGGGCCTCAGCCGTTCCTTGCCACTCCGTGTGGTAAATGGCATATTGGCAAGTTTACGCTTCTCCTCCGACGATTTTAATTTTGATTTTTGAGTCATTTTTTTACTGATCTTTTGTGTTTTGGATTTTACATGCTCTGTACTATGACATTGGGCATCGGCCTTGGCAGACGACGTTGATGGCATTTCATCGTCTCGGCCATGACTAGTGGCAGCAGATTCAGCACGAGGTGGAAGTGGATCTTGATCTTTCCCTATTTTTTGAACCTCAACATTTTTGTTCTCCATATTTTAATGCGCACAACTAAAAGGCACCTCAGGTATACAATGGAGATGGATGGATAGTATTCTTATGGATGACGAGTGACTGACGACACAGAGGTAGCTACAGCCGTGGACTACCGTACTGCGTCTGCTAGTATAGAGATGATAATTAATGATATAAAAAAATATATATATAACTACTGTAGGTATATATAATATAATGACGGACCTGGTGGACACTGTCAGCAGAGTGCTAAACTACTAGTATGAAGAAGATAGAAAAAAAACCCCCACCACAGGTAAGTATACAATTATGGACGAGCACTGACGACACAGAGGTAGCTACAGCCGTGGACTACCATACTGCGTCTGCTAGTATAGAGATGATAATTAATGATATAAAAAATATATATATAACTACTGTAGGTATATATAATATAATGACGGACCTTGTGGACACTGTCAGCAGACTCCTAAACTACTAGTATGAAGAAGATAGAAAAAAAAACCCCACCACAGGTAGGTAGGTATACAATTATGGACGAGCACTGACGACACAGAGATAGCCACAGCCGTGGCCTACCGTACTGCGTCTGCTAGTATAGAGATGATAATGATATAAAAAATATATATATATCACTACTGCAGGTATATATAATATAATGACGGACCTGCTGGACACTGTCAGCAGACTCCTAAACTACTAGTATGAAGAAGATAGAAAAAAAAACCCCACCACAGGTAGGTATACAATTATGGACGAGCACTGACGACACAGAGGTAGCTACAGCCGTGGACTACCGTACTGCGTCTGCTAATATAGAGATGATAATGATATAAAAAATATATATATATCACTACTGCAGGTATATATATATATAATATATAATGACGGACCTGCTGGACGCTGTCAGCAGACTGCTGAACTACTAGTATGAAGAAGATAGAAAAAAAAAACCCCACCACAGGTAGGTATACAATTATGGACGAGCACTGACGACACAGAGGTAGCCACAGCCGTGGACTACCGTACTGCATCTGCTAATATAGAGATGATAATGATATAAAATATATATATATATCACTACTGCAGGTATATATAATATATAATGACGGACCTGCTGGACGCTGTCAGCAGACTGCTGAACTACTAGTATGAAGAAGATAGAAAAAAAAACCCCACCACAGGTAGGTATACAATTATGGTCGAGCACTGACGACACAGAGGTAGCTACAGCCGTGGACTACCGTACTGCGTCTGCTAATATAGAGATGATAATGATATAAAATATATATATATATCACTACTGCAGGTATATATATATAATATATAATGACGGACCTGCTGGACGCTGTCAGCAGACTGCTGAACTACTAGTATGAAGAAGATAGAAAAAAAAAACCCCACCACAGGTAGGTATACAATTATGGACGAGCACTGATGACACAGAGGTAGCCACAGCCGTGGACTACCGTACTGCGTCTGCTAATATAGAGATGATAATGATATAAAAAAAATATATATATATATATCACTACTGCAGGTATATATAATATATAATGACGGACCTGCTGGACGCTGTCAGCAGACTGCTGAACTACTAGTATGAAGAAGATAGAAAAAAAAAACCCCACCACAGGTAGGTATACAATTATGGACGAGCACTGACGACACAGAGGTAGCCACAGCCGTGGACTACCGTACTGCGTCTGCTAATATAGAGATGATAATGATATAAAAAATACATATATATCACTACTGCAGGTATATATATATAATATATAATGACGGACCTGCTAGACACTGTCAGCAGACTCCTAAACTACTAGTATGAAGAAGATAGAAAAAAAAAACCCCACCACAGGTAGGTATACAATTATGGACGAGCACTGACGACACAGAGGTAGCTACAGCCGTGGACTACCGTACTGCGTCTGCTAGTATAGAGATGATAATAATATAAAAAATATATATATATCACTACTGCAGGTATATATAATATAATGACGGACCTGCTGGACACTGTCAGCAGACTCCTAAACTACTAGTATGAAGAAGATAGAAAAAAAAAACCCCACCACAGGTAGGTATACAATTATGGACGAGCACTGACGACACAGAGGTAGCCACAGCCATGGACTACCGTACTGCGTCTGCTAATATAGAGATGATAAAGATGATAGAGATGAACAAAAAAAATATAACACTACTGCAGGTAAATATTTATATAATATAATGAATGACGGACCTGCTGGACACTGTCAGCAGAATGCGTTTATAGAATAAAAAAAAAAAACACCACAGGAGTGTTTAACTTTTTCAGGCAGACAATATACTGGTGGTCACTGGTCAGTCACACTGGCAGCAAAAGTGTGCACTGTACTCCTGCTATAACTGCACCCCAGTCTCCCCCACAATTCAGCTGTGTGAGCAGTGAGCACTCAGCACAGTCAGATATACATATAGATGATATTATCATGCAGCACACTGAGGCTGAGCACAGATATGGTATGTGACTGTGTTTCGTTTTTTTTCAGGCAGAGAACGGATTATAAATAATAAATAAAACTGGTGGTCACTGGTCACTAACTATCAGCAAAACTCTGCACTCTGAGTACTCCTAATGCTCCCCAAAATTACTAAATTAGTAGGTAATCAAGTGTCTCTAAGTCTAAACGGAGAGGACGCCAGCCACGTCCTCTCCCTATCAATCTCAATGCACGTGTGAAAATGGCGGCGACGCGCGGCTCCTTATATAGAATACGAGTCTCGCGATAGAATACGAGCCTCGCGAGAATCCGACAGCGGGATGATGACGTTCGGGCGCGCTTGGGTTAGCCGAGCAAGGCGGGAAGATCCGAGTCTGCCTCGGACCCGTGTAAAAAGGCTGAAGTTCGGGGGGGTTCGGATTCCGAGGAACCGAACCCGCTCATCTCTAACAGTGACTGGGACAGAACAAAAAGGGGATGTGTGTGACATAGTGACTGTGACAGAACACAGATGGGGGGGGGGGGTAACACAGTATCTGGGACAGAACACAGATGCAGGGGGTTACACAGTGACTGGGACAGAACACAGATGCAGGGGGTTACACGGTGACTGGTACAGGACACAGATGGGGGGCTGGCAGTGACTGAAACAGTACACCGGGGGGGGGGGGGGGGGTGACACAGCGACTGGGACCGAACACGAGGGGGGGGGGGGGGCAGAACACAGAGGAGGGGTAACAATGGCTGGGACAGAACACAGGGGGGGGGGGTGGCGGGTGGCAATGGCTGGGACAGAACATGGCATGGTGACAATGGCTGGGACAATATACAGGGGGGGGGGAGACAATGGCAGGGACAGAACACAGGGAGGGTGACACAGTGTCTGGAACAAAACACAGGGATGGTGACAATGGCTGGGACAGAACACGGGGGAGGCCCAGCACGTGAGCGGCTGAACACGAAAAGCACTGCAACCGAAGGGGCAAGTAGATGGCGGAGGAGACCAGCACATAGCAGCACAAGGGAGCCAGGTAACTGTCTGTATGGAAGGGACACCCGGACGCAGGATCTGCTAGAGACGATGCCGGTACATCCCCTCCCCAGACCACAACCTAACCGCTACAGGAAACCGGCCCCAGGGAATTCCCCTCCTGGGATGCACCACTGGTTCCAGTTCTGTGGCGGGGACAGTTTGTACGGAGCCCCTGTTGTAACCCACCCAGCCCTGCTTGAGTCCATCTGCCTGAAGAGGATCCCTGGCAAGCACTGAACTCCACTGGCCACAACTAAAGGGGCACAGACATACAGACATTTATGTAGAAGAACGGGATGCTGCCTCCATTATAACGTTTTGCACAACCCATGGAACAATTGCAAGTTAGACCTTAACTGCCAATACAGAAACCCATTGCGGTTTTGCAAGCACATACAATTGTGCCACCACATGGCACCATTATATTATATAATATTGGGGGTTATTCCAAGTTGATCGCAGCAGGAAATTTTTTAGCAGTTGGGCAAAACCATGTGCACTGCAGGGGAGGCAGATATAACATTTGCAGAGAGAGTTAGATTTGGGTGGGGTGAGTTCAATCTGCAATCTAAATTGCAGTGTAAAAATAAAGCAGCCAGTATTTACCCTGCATAGAAACAAAATAACCCACCCAAGTCTAACTCTCTGCACATGTTATATCTGCCCCCCCTGCAGTGCACATGATTTTGCCCAACTGCTAAAAAATTTCCTGCTGCGATCAACTTGGAATTACCCCCATTGTACCATTGTTTCAGCCATATTACATTGTGGTTCTACATTAATTTGTACACTAGTATTATCTGTATATGACACAATAAATCGCCCACTCCATCACCCCACAAGTATCAGCCATTTCCGCCCACTACACCATACGATTTAAAAAAACACCTGAATTTGTACCCACATACATCACACATAGGGGTATGAACACTATTTTTTTAAAGCCACCCTCTGCTTTAAAAGGGGGTGGATTATGGGGGTGCAGGTGCTCCAGAAATACTGCTGTACCCGGTACAGAACACAGGGATGGTAGCACAGAGAGGAAGGGGGGGTTTGACACAGTATGAACGAAGGTACTGTGTCCCAGAGATTGGAGATCCGCACCCCCCATGATTACCTATACATATGTGAGCTCACCTTCCAGAAGCCAAATAGGTCCCTCTCCTGCGTCCCACTGCAGTTGCCTCATAGTGTGGAGTCGGACAACACAGACTGTGTTGACTAGTGGTGACTACCGAGAGACTTCCGGGTGTCTGCAATACTGCGAGATCCTGGAGTTTCTCAGTGTATGTATATTTAATCCGGTCCCGGCTGCTTGCGCACAGATTTCCTCCCCCTGCCCAGTGATTTGAACTGCTGAGCAGTGCGCACTCACTTGGGATGCCGGGTTTCTGGCTCTGGAGCTGCCCGCCTCTGCTCACGGACAGTGCACTGACAGCTGAGGACTAGGGGGTCTTGCTGGCGGCCGCGGATGATCCCGCCACAGCAGCAGCAATGTGAGGCGCTGCGGAGCAGAGCTTGCTGCATTCTCAATAGGGGGGGGGGGTTACTGAAGCCAGGAACACAGTGTGACAGGCGCAGCAGTCGGCAGCGGCAGGGGACCTAAGCACAGGGATGCAGGGCAGGGAGAGCGCCTCTCCTGCCTGGCACCTACCTGCACTGCATCCCTTTGCTGAACGGGTAGCGCCGGGCCTGCTCAGGAACATACCTCAGGGTCTGCTTCCTCAAAGCCTTCAGCATGACGGTGGAATGTACTGCCTGGAAGACAGGCAGGTGGAAGCCCGGTTACGTTATTTTAGTCACGTTTGGGCAACATCATGCCAGGATCCCTGGATCAAGGACCTTATCGCACAGGGATACAGACTGGAGTTTCAGGAACTCTTACCTCCCAGATTCTTCAAATCAGGCTTTACCAGCTTCTCCAGAAGAAAGTTTGATTTTACAGGCAGCAATTCAAAAACTGGTACAAACTCAGGTCATTGTTCTAGTCCCTCTGCATCTACAAAACAAGGGTTATTTCTCCTTCGTCCTAGAGGATGCTGGGGACTCCAAAAGGAACATGGGGTATAGACGGGATCCGCAGGAGACATGGGCACTTTAAGACTTTAAATGGGTGTGAACTGGTTCCTCCCTCTATGCCCCTCCTCCAGACCTCAGTTAGATTCTGTGCCCAGAGAGACTGGACACACACTAGGGGAGCTCTACAGAGTTTCTCTAAAAAATACTTTTTGTTAGGTTTATTATTTTCAGGGGGCACTACTGGCAACAGGCTCCCTGCTTCGTGGGACTGAGGGGAGAGAAGCAGACCTACTTCTGTGAGTTAAAGGCTCTGCTTCTTAGGCTACTGGACACCATTAGCTCCAGAGGGTCTGATCACTTGGTATAGCCTAGCTGCTCGTTCCCGAAGCCGCGCCACTGTCCCCCTCACAGAGCCAGAAGAGAGAAGCCGGGTGAGTAACCGAAGCAAAGAAGTCTTCAGTGAAGGCGGCAGAAGACATCAGTCTCGGAGGTACCGCGCAGCGGTCGCGCTGCGCGCCATTGCTCCCACTCACCAACGGCGCGGCTTGGGTGCAGGGCGCAGGGGGGTGCCCTGGGCAGCAATAAGACCTCACATCTGCCTGGCAAAAGTACATACAGTACAGGGGCACTGTATACTACCCCCACCAGTATAAAAAAATAGCGGGACATAAGTGCGCCATTACGGGGGCGGGGCTTGGTCCTCCCAGCTCTAATCAGCGCCATTTCTCTCCACAGTGAAGCTGCAAGAGACGCTGGCCCTGACCTCCTCCACTTGTGTGACAAGTAACAGGGTGCTAAACGGGGGGGAGCACAGCAAAATTGGTGTTGATTATTATCATTAAAAGCGCTGTCAGGTCGGGGGCATTATATATATGTGCTTTCAGACTGGGATAGGCGCTGGGTGTGAGCTGGCAAACTCACTGTGTATTTCTCTAATAGGCCTTATTGTGGGTCTGTCCCCTATAGCTCGGTGTGATAGTGGTGTCGGTACGAGTGTGTCAACATGTCTGAGGCTGAAGGCTCTTCCCAGGAGGAGGTTGGAGTAGAGACAGAACAGTGTGAGGGAGTGAATCTGTCGGCACCGCCGACTGCTGATTGGGTAAATATGTTGAGTGCCTTGAACGCAAATAAGAGATTGGATAAATCTGAGGCTCAAAACATCTGAGGCTCATGGAGACAATACATGGAAGATGCTTTATCCCAAATGCAGGCTCCCTCAGGGTCACAGAAACGTCCGTTTACCCAAATAGCGGACACTGATACCGACACAGATTCGGATTCCAGTGTCGACTATGGTGATGCCAGGTTGAATCCGAAACTGGCTAAGAGCATTCAGTACATGATTGTGGCAATAAAAGAAGTGTTGCATATCTCGGAAGACCCTGCTGTTCCTGAGATAAGGGTCTGTATGTTTAAGGGAAAGAAATCTCCGGTAACGTTTCCTCCCTCTCATGAACTAAACACTCTTTTTGAAAAGACTTGGGAAGTTCCTGACAAAAAGTTGCTGATTCCCAAGAGAATTATTATGGCATACCCATTTCCCTCTGAGGATAGGAAAAGGTGGGAGTCGACCCCCAATGTGGACAAGGCTCTAGCACGGCTGTCAAAAAATGTGGCGCTTCCGTCTCCTGACACGGCGGCCCTAAAAGATCCTGCGGATCGTAAGCAGGAAACTACTTTAAAATCTATTTATGTCACTACGGGTACACCTGCAGTGGCATCAGCATGGGTGAGTAGTGCAATTGAGAAGTGGGCAGATAACTTATCATCTGACTTGGACACCCTGGATAGGGATAGCGTTCTTTTGACCCTGGGTCATATCAGGGACGCTGCAGTCTATCTAAGGGAGGCTGCGAGAGATATTGGCCTCTTGGGATCAAGGGCCAATGCCATGGCAATCTCGGCTAGGAGAGCATTAGGGACTCAGCAATGGTATGGTGATGCTGACTCTAAGAGGGCTATGGAGGCACTGCCGTATAAAGGTGGTGTTTTGTTTGGTGAGAGCCTCGCGGACCTGGTATCTATAGCTACCGCTTGTAAGTAATCTTTTCTACCTTTTGTCCCTCCACAGCAAAAGAAAACACCTCAGTATCAGATGCAGTCCTTTCGGTCTAGTAAATTCAAAAAAGGACGAGGGTCCTCCTTCCTTTCTGCTAGAGGTAAGGGAAGGGGAAAAAGATCACCGGCTGTGGCAAGCTCCCAGGAGCAGAAGTCCTCACCGGCTTCTGCCAAGTCCACCGCATGATGCTGGGGCTCCGCTGCGGGAGTCCGCACCGGTGGGGGCGCGTCTTCAACTCTTCAGTCTGGTATGGGATCACTCAGGCCTGGATCCTTGGGTGCTGGAAATAGTGGCCCAAGGATACAAACTGGAGTTTCAAGACGTGCCCCCCCACCGATTTTTCAAATCGACCTTGCCAGCTTCTCTTCATGAAAGGGAAGTGGTGTGCGCTGTAATACAAAAGCGGTGTCAACAGCAAGTCATTGTCACGGTACCCCCGTCACAATGGGGAGAAGGGTTTTATTCAAGCCTGTTCGTGGTCCCGAAGCCGGATGGCTCGGTCGGACCGATTCTGAATTTAAAATCCCTCAATCTATATTTGAAAGGATTCAAATTCAAGATGGAATCTCTCCGAGCAGTGATTTCCAGTCTGGAAGAGGGGAATTTTATGGTGTCAGTCAACATAAAGGATGCTTACCTACATGTCTCCATATATCCTCCACATCAGGCTTACCTGAGGTTTGCGGTTCAGGATTGTCATTACCAATTTCAGACGTTGCCGTTTGGTCTTTCCATGGCACCGAGGATTTTCACCAAAGTAATGGCCGAAATGATGGTGCTCCTGCGCAAGAAGGGTGTCACAATTATCCCATACTTGGACGATCTCCTGATAAAGGCGAGATCAAAGGAGCAGTTACTAAAAAAACGTTGCGCTCTCCCTGACAGTCCTGCAGCAACATGGTTGGCTCCTAAATTTGCCAAAGTCACAGTTGATTCTGACAACATGGCTGTTGTTCTTGGGCATGATTCTGGACATGGTACAGAGAATTTTTCTCCCGATGGAAAAAGCTCTGTAAATACAGAACATGGTCAAGGGGATTCTGAAACCGGCATGGGTGTCGATTCATCAATGTACTCGGGTGCTGGGGAAGATGGTGGCAGCCTACGAGGCCATCCCGTTTGGCAAGTTCCATGCCAGGGTTTTTCAGTGGGACCTGTTGGACAAGTGGTCCGGGTCTCACCTACACATGCACCGGAAGATAAGCGTATCTCCCAAGGCCAGGATTTCTCTCCTCTGGTGGCTCCAAAGTTCTCACCTTCTAGAGGGATGCAGGTTCGGGATCCAAGATTGGGTCCTAGTAACCACGGATGCAAGTCTCCGAGGTTGGGGAGCAGTCACACAGGGACAAAATTTCCAGGGGAAATGGTCAAGCCAGGAGGCTTGTCTGCACATAAACATTCTGGAACTAAGGGCCATCTACAACGGCCTTCTGCAAGCAGAACATCTTCTTCGCGGCCTGCCCGTCCTGATTCAGTTGGACAACATAACAGCAGTGGCGCACATAAACCGCCAGGGCGGAACAAGGAGCAGAGCGGCGATGCCGGAGGCCACAAAAGTTCTTCGCTGGGCGGAAAAACAGGCAAGCGCTCTGTCGTCAGTCTTCATTCCAGGCGTGAACAACTGGGAAGCAGACTTCCTCAGCAGACACGATCTCCATCCAGGAGAGTGGGGTCTTCATCAAGAGGTCTTTGCAGAAGTGACAAGTCGTTGGGGAGTTCACCAAATAGACAAGATGCCGTCTCGCCTCAACAAGAAACTTCAGACATACTGTTCCAGGTCGAGGGACCCTCAAGCAGTAGCAGTGGACGTCTTTGTGACACCGTGGGTGTATCAGTCGGTCTATGTGTTCCCTCCACTTCCACTCATCCCAAAGGTGATACGGATCATAAGAAGAACAACGGTTCAGGTGATACTCGTTGTTCCAGATTGGCCACGGAGGGCCTGGTATCCGGATCTTCAGGAATTACTCATAGAGGATCCCTGGCCTCTTCCTCTAAGAGAGAATCTGTTACAGCAAGGGCCGTGCGTGTTCCAAGACTTACCGCGGTTGCGTTTGACGGCGTGGCGGTTGAACGCAAAATCCTAGCACGAAAGGGTATTCCCGGTGAGGTCATCCCCACTCTACTGAAAGCTAGGAAGGAGGTAACGGCGAAGCATTACTACCGTATCTGGAGAAAATATGTGTCTTGGTGTGAATACAAGAAGGCTCCTACAGAAGAATTTCAGCTGGGTCGGTTTCTCCATTTCTTACAAGCAGGTGTGGATGCGGGCCTGAAGTTAGGCTCCATTAAAGTGCAGATTTTGGCCTTATCAATTTTCTTTCAAAGGGAATTGTCCTCGCTTCCAGAAGTACAGACTTTTGTGTAAAGCGTGCTGCACATCCAACCTCCATTTGTGCCCCCAGTGGCACCATGGGACCTTAACGTGGTATTACTGTTCCTTATGTCACAATGGTTTGAACCTTTACAAACGGTTGAGTTGAAATTTCTCACTTGGAAAGGGGTCATGCTATTGGCCTTGGCATCCGCTAGGCGGATGTCGGAATTGGCGGCTTTGTCTCACAAAAGCCCCTATTTGATTTTCCACGAGGATAGAGCGGAGTTGAGAACTCGACAACAATTTTTACCAAAGGTGGTTTCTTCGTTTCACATGAACCAACCTATCGTGGTACCTGTGGCTACTGAAGCCTTGGCTGATTCAAAGTCTCTTGATGTGGTCAGAGTTTTGAAAACTTATGTTGCCAGAACAGCTCGTATTAGGAAAACAGAGGCTCTGTTTGTCCTGTACGCTTCCAACAAGATTGGGGCTCCTGCTTCTAAGCAGACTATAGTACGCTGTATCTGTAGTGTGATTCGACATGCTCATTCTAAGGCTGGATTGCCGTTATCAAAATCAGTGAAGGCCCATTCTACCAGGAAGGTGGGCTCATCTTAGGCGGCTGCCTGGGGGGGTCTCGGCCCTGCAACTTTGCCGAGCAGCTACTTGGTCGGGTTCAAACACTTTTGCAAAATTCTACAAGTTTGATACCCTGGCTGATGAGGACCTCATGTTTGCGCAATCGGTGCTGCAGAGTCTTCCGCACTCTCCCGCCCGGTCTGGAGCTTTGGTATAGACCCCATGGTCCTTTTTGAGTCCCCAGCATCCTCTAGGACGAAGGAGAAAATAGGATTTTAATACATACCGGTAAATCCTTTTCTCTTAGTCCATAGAGGATGCTGGGCGCCCGTCCCAGTGCGGACTCTATCTGCAGTACTTGTTCATATTTATTGCTTTTGTTACACAAAGGTTGTGTTTTGGTTTCAATCAGCCTGTTGCTGATTTTTTGGTTCATGCTGTTAACTGGTTTAGTTAAATGCCATGTTGTACGGTGTGTTGTGGTGTGAGCTGGTATGTGTCTCACCCTTGGTTAACAAAAATCCTTTTCCTTGAAATGTCCGTCTCCCTGGGCACAGTTCCTATAACTGAGATCTGGAGGAGGGGCATAGAGGGAGGAGCCAGTTCACACCCATTTAAAGTCTTAAAGTGCCCATGTCTCCTGCGGATCCCGTCTATACCCCATGGTCCTTTTGGAGTCTCCAGCATCCTCTACGGACTAAGAGAAAAGGATTTACCGGTAGGTATTAAAATCCTATTTATTCCAACCTGTTTGTAGTACCGAAACCATACGGTTCGGTGCGGCCCATTTTAAACCTCAAGTCTCTAAACCCGTACTTATGGGCATTCAAATTCAAGATGGAGTCTCTGAGAGCGGTGATCTCAGGTCTGGAGGAAGGGGAATTCTTGGTTTCTCTGGACATCAAGTATGCGTACCTTCATGTACCAATTTGGCCGTCTCATCAGGCTTATCTCAGGTTTGCATTACCAGTTCCAGGCCCTGCCATTTGGCCTCTCCACAGCACTGAGGGTGTTCACCAAGGTGATGGCAGAAATTATGTTTCTCCTCCGCATGCAGGGAGTGAACATTATACCGTACCTGGACTACTTACTGATCAAAGCACCGTCCAGGGAAAAGTTGTTGCACAGCATTGCCCTGTCAACAAAATTACTCCAGGATCACGGGTGGATTCTTTACCTGCCAAAATCTCACCTGGAACCTACACGGAAGCTTCCCTTCTTGGGGATGATACTGGACACGGAAGCACAGAAGGTGTTCCTTCTGATGGAAAAGGCATTGGTGATCCGGTCGATGGTGCGGGACATTCTCAAGCCGACCCGGATATCGGTGCATCTCTGCATTCACCTCCTGGGAACGATGGTAGCCTCTTACAAGACACTGCAGTACGGAAGGTTTCATGCAAGGCCCTTCCACCTGGATCTACTGGATAAATGGTCTGGATCGCATCTTCACATGCACCAGAGGATACGTCTGTCGCCAAAAACCAGGATTTCTCTTTTGTGGTGGCTTCAGACTTCTCACCTGACCAAGGGTCAAAGGTTAGGGATTCACAACTGGATTCTGCTAACCACAGATGCAAGCCTCAAAGGTTGGGGAGCAGTCACCCAAGGGGAACAGTTCCAAGGAAAATGGTCAAGTAAGGAATCCATTCTTCCAGTCAACATTCTGGAACTAAGGGCAGTATACAACGACCTTCTACAGGCATCACATCTTCTTCAAGATCAAACCATCCAAGGTCAGTTTGACAATGTGACGGCAGTATCGTACATAAACCGACAGGGCGGAACGAAGAGCAGAGCTGCAATGTCAGAGGTAACGAGGATTCTCCTCTGGGCAGAATGACATGCGGTAGCGTTGTCCGCGATCTTCATTCCGGGAGTAGACAACTGGGAAGCAGACTTCCTCAGCAGACACGACCTCCATCCAGGAGAGTGGGAACTTCACCCGCAGGTGTTCAAGTCCCTGACATGTCGGTGGGGAATTCCACAAATCGACATGATGGCCTCTCGTCTCAACAAGAAGCTCAAGCGGTATTGTTCCAGATCGAGAGACTCGCAAGCAGTGGCGGTGGATGCTCTGGTGTACGTGTTTCCAACACTTCCATTAATCAATTCTCAAAAGGATGACAAGGGAAAAAGTTCAAACAATTCGCATTGCTCCGGACTGGCCCAGAAGGGCCTGGTACGCGGACCTACTGGAGATGCTCCTGGAGGACCCATGGCCTCTTCCTCTTCGCGAGGATCTTCTTCAACAGGGGCCGTTCATCTATCAAGACTTACCATGGCTACGTTTGACGGCATGGAAGTTGAAGTGAACATCAAGTTCTAGCCAGAAAGGGATTCCGTACAAGGTTATCCCTACCTTACAAGGTTATCCATACCTTGAGCCAGGCCAAGAAGGGGGTAACGTCTAAACATTACCACCGTATTTGGAAAAAGTACGTATCTTGGTGTGAGAACAGGAAAATTCCTGCAGTGAAATTTAAGCTGGGACGGTTTCTACTTTTTCTGCAGGCGGGAGTGGATGTGTGCCTTCGTTTGGGCTCCTAGAAAGTCCAGATTTTGGCCTTCTTCCAAAATCAATTGGCGTCACTTCCGGAAGTTCAGACTTTTTTGAAAGGTGTTCTGCACATCCAACCGCCCTTAGTGCCTCCTACGGCACCTTGGGTTCTCAATGTTGTGTTACAGTTCCTCCAGTCGGATTGGTTTGAGCCCTTACAGGCTGTGGACGTTAAGTTTCTTACGTGGAAGACGTTACACTGTTGGCCCTGGCTTCGGCTAGGAAGGTGTTGGAACTGGGGGCATTGTCTCACAAGAGCCCCTCCTTGATTTTTCATAAAGATCGTGCTGAACTCAGAACTCGTCAGCAGTTTCTTCCGAAGGTGGTGTCTGCTTTTTATATCAACCAACCTATTGTGGTTCCGGCGATTACTGACACCTCTGCTTTTTCAAAGTCCTTGGATGTTGTGAGGGCTTTGAACATTTATGCGAAGCGGACAGCCTGTCACAGAAAATCTGACTCGCTGTTTGTTCTCTATGATCCCAATAAAATTGGGTGTCCTGCTTCAAAGCAGTCTATTGCTCGCTAGATCAAACTTAGCATGCTGGCTTCTTCTACGGCAGGCTTGTCGGTTCCGAAATCGGTATAGGCCCACTCTACTAGGTCAGTGGGTTCTTCTTGGGTGGCTGCCCGGGGTGTCTCGGCTTTACAGCTTTGCCGAGCTGCTAGTTGGTCAGGTTCGAACACATTTGCTAAGTTCTACAAGTTCGATACTTTGGCCGCTGAGGACCTTCAGTTTGGTCAATCAGTTCTGCAGGACCCTCAGCACTCTCCCACCCGGTTTGGGAGCTTTGGTACCTCCCCATGGTACTAATGTGGACCCCAGTATCCTCTAGGATGTAAGAGAAAATAGGATTTTAATTACCTACCGGTAAATCCTTTTCTCGTACTCCGTAGAGGATACTGGGCGCCCGCCCGGTGCTTCGTTTTTCTGCACTGTTGCTTGGTTCAGCATTATTGTTGGATCAGCCGTTGCTGTTGCTATTCAAGTTTGGTTAGCATGACTTTACTCTTATTAGTGTGTGCTGGTACGGATCTCACCACTATTCAGTTAAATCCTTCTCTCGTAGTATGTCCGTCTCCTCGGGCACAGTTTCTAGACTGAGTCTGGTAGGAGGGGCATAAAGGGAGGAGCCAGCCCACACTATTAATTTCTTAAAGTGCCCATGGCACCTAGTGGACCCGTCTATACCCCATGGTACTAATGTGGACCTCAGTATCCTCTAGAGATGAGCGGATTCGGTTTTACTCGGTTTTACTCGGTTCTCAAAACGACATCTTATTGGCTCACGGATGTCACGTGTTTTGGATAGCCAATAAGATTCGGTTTTGAGAACCGAGTAAAACCGAGTAAAACCGAATCCGCTCATCTCTAGTATCCTCTACAGACTATGAGAAAAGGATTTGCCGGTAGGTAAATAAAATCCTATTTTTAACAAGCAACCTTTGACCAGACAAGATGCTGACGCAGTTGTATGAAAGAAATGCAGACCGTTTACTTCCACAGCATAGTAAACAGACTTTTCACAGCAAGTTTCAATGGGTACCTAAATTAGGCACCAGTTCAAAAACAGCATGTACACAATCTCAGGTTCCCTGTCTCTAACCCACTGGCCCGCCCTCTATCGCCTGGCCAATTGTTGGCATCAGGAGCCCTGAGCCCTTGCCCTAACAAGCTTTATAAAAGTGAGTAACACAGGTATGCTTGATTTCTGGGAGCGCTTGCTCCAATACCTGGACCGGACCTACATGGATGGGATCTCATGTATGAAATTGCAGGATATTTCTGTGTATCAACACCAATACAATACAGGTTGAGTATCCCATATCCAAATATTCCGAAATACGGAATATTCCGAAATATGGATTTTTTTGAGTGAGACTGAGATAGTGAAACCTTTGTTTTCTGTGGCTCAATGTACACAAACTTTGTTTAATACACAAAGTAATTAAAAATATTGTATTAAATGACCTTCAGGCTGTGTGTATAAGCTGTATATGAAACATAAATTAATTGTGTGTATGTATGTCATACTTGCCTACCTGACCCTCTCCATGAGGGAGAAAATGCTCTGTTCCTGGACTTTCCTGGTAATGTATGATTGCCATCACCTGTGGTGAAACACCTTTCTTATCAATTAACTAGCTCACCACTGGTGATGGCAATCATACATTACCAGGAAAGTCCAGGAACAGAGCATTTTCTCCCTCATGGAGAGGGTCAGGTAGGCAAGTATGATGTATGTACACACACTTTGTTTAATGCACAAAGTTAGTAAAAATATTGGCTAAAATGACCTTCAGGCTGTGTGTATAAGCTGTATATGTAACGTAAATGCATTCTGTGCTAAGACTTAGGTCCCATCACCATGATATCTCACTATGGTATGCAATTATTCCAAAATACGAAAAATCCGATATCCAAAATACTAGAGATGAGCGGGTTCGGTTTCTCTGAATCCGAACCCGCCAGAACTTCATGTTTTTTTTCACGGGTCCGAGCGACTCGGATCTTCCCGCCTTGCTCGGTTAACCCGAGCGCGCCCGAACGTCATCATGACGCTGTCGGATTCTCGCGAGGCTCGGATTCTATCGCGAGACTCGGATTCTGTATAAGGAGCCGCGCGTCGCCGCCATTTTCACACGTGCATTGAGATTGATAGGGAGAGGACGTGGCTGGCGTCCTCTCCGTTTAGAATTAGAATAGATTAGAGAGACACTTGATTTACTAATTTTGGGGAGCATTAGGAGTACTCAGTAGTGTACAGTGCAGAGTTTTGCTGATAGTGACCAGTGACCACCACTTTTATTTATAATCCGTTCTCTGCCTGAAAAAAGCGATACACAGCACACAGTGACTCAGTCACATACCATATCTGTGTGCACTGCTCAGGCTCAGGCCAGTGTGCTGCATCATCTATATATATTATATATCTGTCTGACTGCTCAGCTCACACAGCTTATAATTGTGGGGGAGACTGGGGAGCACTACTGCAGTGCCAGTTATAGGTTATAGCAGGAGCCAGGAGTACATAATATTATATTAAAATTAAACAGTGCACACTTTTGCTGCAGGAGTGCCACTGCCAGTGTGACTAGTGACCAGTGACCTGACCACCAGTATATAATATTAGTAGTATACTATCTCTTTATCAACCAGTCTATATTAGCAGCAGACACAGTACAGTGCGGTAGTTCACGGCTGTGGCTACCTCTGTGTCGGCACTCGGCAGCCCGTCCATAATTGTATATACCAGTGACCTAACCGTGGTTTTTTTTTCTTTCTTTATACATACATACTAGTTACGAGTATACTATCTCTTTATCAACCAGTCTATATATTAGCAGCAGACACAGTACAGTGCGGTAGTTCACGGCTGTGGCTACCTCTGTGTCGGCACTCGGCAGCCCGTCCATAATTGTATATACCACCTAACCGTGGTTTTTTTTTCTTTCTTTATACATACATACTAGTTACGAGTATACTATCTCTTTATCAACCAGTCTATATATTAGCAGCAGACACAGTACAGTGCGGTAGTTCACGGCTGTGGCTACCTCTGTGTCGGCACTCGGCAGCCCGTCCATAATTGTATATACCACCTAACCGTGGGTTTTTTTTTCTTTCTTTATACATACATACTAGTTACGAGTATACTATCTCTTTATCAACCAGTCTATATATTAGCAGCAGACACAGTACAGTGCGGTAGTTCACGGCTGTGGCTACCTCTGTGTCGGCACTCGGCAGCCCGTCCATAATTGTATATACCACCTAACCGTGGTTTTTTTTTCTTTCTTTATACATACATACTAGTTACGAGTATACTATCTCTTTATCAACCAGTCTATATATTAGCAGCAGACACAGTACAGTGCGGTAGTTCACGGCTGTGGCTACCTCTGTGTCGGCACTCGGCAGCCCGTCCATAATTGTATATACCACCTAACCGTGGTTTTTTTTTCTTTCTTTATACATACATACTAGTTACGAGTATACTATCTCTTTATCAACCAGTCTATATATTAGCAGCAGACACAGTACAGTGCGGTAGTTCACGGCTGTGGCTACCTCTGTGTCGGCACTCGGCAGCCCGTCCATAATTGTATATACCACCTAACCGTGGTTTTTTTTTCTTTCTTTATACATACATACTAGTTACGAGTATACTATCTCTTTATCAACCAGTCTATATATTAGCAGCAGACACAGTACAGTGCGGTAGTTCACGGCTGTGGCTACCTCTGTGTCGGCACTCGGCAGCCCGTCCATAATTGTATATACCACCTAACCGTGGTTTTTTTTTCTTTCTTTATACATACATACTAGTTACGAGTATACTATCTCTTTATCAACCAGTCTATATATTAGCAGCAGACACAGTACAGTGCGGTAGTTCACGGCTGTGGCTACCTCTGTGTCGGCACTCGGCAGCCCGTCCATAATTGTATATACCACCTAACCGTGGTTTTTTTTTCTTTCTTTATACATACATACTAGTTACGAGTATACTATCTCTTTATCAACCAGTCTATATATTAGCAGCAGACACAGTACAGTGCGGTAGTTCACGGCTGTGGCTACCTCTGTGTCGGCACTCGGCAGCCCGTCCATAATTGTATATACCACCTAACCGTGGTTTTTTTTCCTTTCTTTATACATACATACTAGTTACGAGTATACTATCTCTTTATCAACCAGTCTATATATTAGCAGCAGACACAGTACAGTGCGGTAGTTCACGGCTGTGGCTACCTCTGTGTCGGCACTCGGCAGCCCGTCCATAATTGTATATACCACCTAACCGTGGTTTTTTTTTCTTTCTTTATACATACATACTAGTTACGAGTATACTATCTCTTTATCAACCAGTCTATATATTAGCAGCAGACACAGTACAGTGCGGTAGTTCACGGCTGTGGCTACCTCTGTGTCGGCACTCGGCAGCCCGTCCATAATTGTATATACCACCTAACCGTGGTTTTTTTTTCTTTCTTTATACATACATACTAGTTACGAGTATACTATCTCTTTATCAACCAGTCTATATATTAGCAGCAGACACAGTACAGTGCGGTAGTTCACGGCTGTGGCTACCTCTGTGTCGGCACTCGGCAGCCCGTCCATAATTGTATATACCACCTAACCGTGGTTTTTTTTTCTTTCTTTATACATACATACTAGTTACGAGTATACTATCTCTTTATCAACCAGTCTATATATTAGCAGCAGACACAGTACAGTGCGGTAGTTCACGGCTGTGGCTACCTCTGTGTCGGCACTCGGCAGCCCGTCCATAATTGTATATACCACCTAACCGTGGTTTTTTTTTCTTTCTTTATACATACATACTAGTTACGAGTATACTATCTCTTTATCAACCAGTCTATATATTAGCAGCAGACACAGTACAGTGCGGTAGTTCACGGCTGTGGCTACCTCTGTGTCGGCACTCGGCAGCCCGTCCATAATTGTATATACCACCTAACCGTGGTTTTTTTTTCTTTCTTTATACATACATACTAGTTACGAGTATACTATCTCTTTATCAACCAGTCTATATATTAGCAGCAGACACAGTACAGTGCGGTAGTTCACGGCTGTGGCTACCTCTGTGTCGGCACTCGGCAGCCCGTCCATAATTGTATATACCACCTAACCGTGGTTTTTTTTTCTTTCTTTATACATACATACTAGTTACGAGTATACTATCTCTTTATCAACCAGTCTATATATTAGCAGCAGACACAGTACAGTGCGGTAGTTCACGGCTGTGGCTACCTCTGTGTCGGCACTCGGCAGCCCGTCCATAATTGTATACTAGTATCCAATCCATCCATCTCCATTGTTTACCTGAGGTGCCTTTTAGTTGTGCCTATTAAAATATGGAGAACAAAAATGTTGAGGTTCCAAAATTAGGGAAAGATCAAGATCCACTTCCACCTCGTGCTGAAGCTGCTGCCACTAGTCATGGCCGAGACGATGAAATGCCAGCAACGTCGTCTGCCAAGGCCGATGCCCAATGGCATAGTACAGAGCATGTCAAAACCAAAACACCAAATATCAGTAAAAAAAGGACTCCAAAACCTAAAATAAAATTGTCGGAGGAGAAGCGTAAACTTGCCAATATGCCATTTACCACACGGAGTGGCAAGGAACGGCTGAGGCCCTGGCCTATGTTCATGGCTAGTGGTTCAGCTTCACATGAGGATGGAAGCACTCAGCCTCTCGCTAGAAAACTGAAAAGACTCAAGCTGGCAAAAGCACCGCAAAGAACTGTGCGTTCTTTGAAATCCCAAATCCACAAGGAGAGTCCAATTGTGTCGGTTGCGATGCCTGACCTTCCCAACACTGGACGTGAAGAGCATGCGCCTTCCACCATTTGCACGCCCCCTGCAAGTGCTGGAAGGAGCACCCGCAGTCCAGTTCCTGATAGTCAGATTGAAGATGTCAGTGTTGAAGTACACCAGGATGAGGAGGATATGGGTGTTGCTGGCGCTGGGGAGGAAATTGACCAGGAGGATTCTGATGGTGAGGTGGTTTGTTTAAGTCAGGCACCCGGGGAGACACCTGTTGTCCGTGGGAGGAATATGGCCGTTGACATGCCAGGTGAAAATACCAAAAAAATCAGCTCTTCGGTGTGGAGGTATTTCACCAGAAATGCGGACAACAGGTGTCAAGCCGTGTGTTCCCTTTGTCAAGCTGTAATAAGTAGGGGTAAGGACGTTAACCACCTCGGAACATCCTCCCTTATACGTCACCTGCAGCGCATTCATGATAAGTCAGTGACAAGTTCAAAAACTTTGGGTGACAGCGGAAGCAGTCCACTGACCAGTAAATCCCTTCCTCTTGTAACCAAGCTCACGCAAACCACCCCACCAACTCCCTCAGTGTCAATTTCCTCCTTCCCCAGGAATGCCAATAGTCCTGCAGGCCATGTCACTGGCAATTCTGACGAGTCCTCTCCTGCCTGGGATTCCTCCGATGCATCCTTGCGTGTAACGCCTACTGCTGCTGGCGCTGCTGTTGTTGCCGCTGGGAGTCGATGGTCATCCCAGAGGGGAAGTCGTAAGCCCACTTGTACTACTTCCAGTAAGCAATTGACTGTTCAACAGTCCTTTGCGAGGAAGATGAAATATCACAGCAGTCATCCTACTGCAAAGCGGATAACTGAGTCCTTGACAACTATGTTGGTGTTAGACGTGCGTCCGGTATCCGCCGTTAGTTCACAGGGAACTAGACAATTTATTGAGGCAGTGTGCCCCCGTTACCAAATACCATCTAGGTTCCACTTCTCTAGGCAGGCGATACCGAGAATGTACACGGACGTCAGAAAAAGACTCACCAGTGTCCTAAAAAATGCAGTTGTACCCAATGTCCACTTAACCACGGACATGTGGACAAGTGGAGCAGGGCAGGGTCAGGACTATATGACTGTGACAGCCCACTGGGTAGATGTATGGACTCCCGCCGCAAGAACAGCAGCGGCGGCACCAGTAGCAGCATCTCGCAAACGCCAACTCTTTCCTAGGCAGGCTACGCTTAGTATCACCGCTTTCCAGAATACGCACACAGCTGAAAACCTCTTACGGCAACTGAGGAAGATCATCGCGGAATGGCTTACCCCAATTGGACTCTCCTGTGGATTTGTGGCATCGGACAACGCCAGCAATATTGTGTGTGCATTAAATATGGGCAAATTCCAGCACGTCCCATGTTTTGCACATACCTTGAATTTGGTGGTGCAGAATTTTTTAAAAAACGACAGGGGCGTGCAAGAGATGCTGTCGGTGGCCAGAAAAATTGCGGGACACTTTCGGCGTACAGGCACCACGTACAGAAGACTGGAGCACCACCAAAAACTACTGAACCTGCCCTGCCATCATCTGAAGCAAGAAGTGGTAACGAGGTGGAATTCAACCCTCTATATGCTTCAGAGGTTGGAGGAGCAGCAAAAGGCCATTCAAGCCTATACAATTGAGCACGATATAGTAGGTGGAATGCACCTGTCTCAAGTGCAGTGGAGAATGATTTCAACGTTGTGCAAGGTTCTGATGCCCTTTGAACTTGCCACACGTGAAGTCAGTTCAGACACTGCCAGCCTGAGTCAGGTCATTCCCCTCATCAGGCTTTTGCAGAAGAAGCTGGAGGCATTGAAGAAGGAGCTAAATGGGAGCGATTCCGCTAGGCATGTGGGACTTGTGGATGCAGCCCTTAATTCGCTTAACATGGATTCACGGGTGGTCAATCTGTTGAAATCAGAGCACTACATTTTGGCCACCGTGCTCGATACTAGATTTAAAGCCTACCTTGGATCTCTCTTTCCGGCAGACACAGGTCTGCTGGGGTTGAAAGACCTGCTGGTGACAAAATTGTCAAGTCAAGCGGAACGCGACCTGTCAACATCTCCTCCTTCACATTCTCCCGCAACTGGGGGTGCGAGGAAAAGGCTCAGAATTCCGAGCCCACCCGCTGGCGGTGATGCAGGGCAGTCTGGAGCGACTGCTGATGCTGACATCTGGTCCGGACTGAAGGACCTGACAACGATTACGGACATGTCGTCTACTGTCACTGCATATGATTCTCTCAACATTGATAGAATGGTGGAGGATTATATGAGTGACCGCATCCAAGTAGGCACGTCACACAGTCCGTACTTATACTGGCAGGAAAAAGAGGCAATTTGGAGGCCCTTGCACAAACTGGCTTTATTCTACCTAAGTTGCCCTCCCACAAGTGTGTACTCCGAAAGAGTGTTTAGTGCCGCCGCTCACCTTGTCAGCAATCGGCGTACGAGGTTACATCCAGAAAATGTGGAGAAGATGATGTTCATTAAAATGAATTATAATCAATTCCTCCGCGGAGACATTGACCAGCAGCAATTGCCTCCACAAAGTACACAGGGAGCTGAGATGGTGGATTCCAGTGGGGACGAATTGATAATCTGTGAGGAGGGGGATGTACACGGTGATATATCGGAGGGTGAAGATGAGGTGGACATCTTGCCTCTGTAGAGCCAGTTTGTGCAAGGAGAGATTAATTGCTTCTTTTTTGGGGGGGGTCCAAACCAACCCGTCATATCAGTCACAGTCGTGTGGCAGACCCTGTCACTGAAATGATGGGTTGGTTAAAGTGTGCATGTCCTGTTTTGTTTATACAACATAAGGGTGGGTGGGAGGGCCCAAGGACAATTCCATCTTGCACCTCTTTTTTCTTTTCTTTTTCTTTGCATCATGTGCTGATTGGGGAGGGTTTTTTGGAAGGGACATCCTGCGTGACACTGCAGTGCCACTCCTAGATGGGCCCGGTGTTTGTGTCGGCCACTAGGGTCGCTAATCTTACTCACACAGTCAGCTACCTCATTGCGCCTCTTTTTTTCTTTGCGTCATGTGCTGTTTGGGGAGGGTTTTTTGGAAGGGACATCCTGCGTGACACTGCAGTGCCACTCCTAGATGGGCCCGGTGTTTGTGTCGGCCACTAGGGTCGCTAATCTTACTCACACAGTCAGCTACCTCATTGCGCCTCTTTTTTTCTTTGCGTCATGTGCTGTTTGGGGAGGGTTTTTTGGAAGGGACATCCTGCGTGACACTGCAGTGCCACTCCTAGATGGGCCCGGTGTTTGTGTCGGCCACTAGGGTCGCTAATCTTACTCACACAGTCAGCTACTTCATTGCGCCTCTTTTTTTCTTTGCGTCATGTGCTGTTTGGGGAGGGTTTTTTGGAAGGGACATCCTGCGTGACACTGCAGTGCCACTCCTAGATGTGCCCGGTGTTTGTGTCGGCCACTAGGGTCGCTAATCTTACTCACACAGCTACCTCATTGCGCCTCTTTTTTTCTTTGCGTCATGTGCTGTTTGGGGAGGGTTTTTTGGAAGGGCCATCCTGCGTGACACTGCAGTGCCACTCCTAGATGGGCCCGGTGTTTGTGTCGGCCACTAGGGTCGCTAATCTTACTCACACAGCTACCTCATTGCGCCTCTTTTTTTCTTTGCGTCATGTGCTGTTTGGGGAGGGTTTTTTGGAAGGGACATCCTGCGTGACACTGCAGTGCCACTCCTAGATGGGCCCGGTGTTTGTGTCGGCCACTAGGGTCGCTAATCTTACTCACACAGTCAGCTACCTCATTGCGCCTCTTTTTTTCTTTGCGTCATGTGCTGTTTGGGGAGGGTTTTTTGGAAGGGACATCCTGCGTGACACTGCAGTGCCACTCCTAGATGGGCCCGGTGTTTGTGTCGGCCACTAGGGTCGCTAATCTTACTCACACAGTCAGCTACCTCATTGCGCCTCTTTTTTTCTTTGCGTCATGTGCTGTTTGGGGAGGGTTTTTTGGAAGGGACATCCTGCGTGACACTGCAGTGCCACTCCTAGATGGGCCCGGTGTTTGTGTCGGCCACTAGGGTCGCTAATCTTACTCACACAGCTACCTCATTGCGCCTCTTTTTTTCTTTGCGTCATGTGCTGTTTGGGGAGGGTTTTTTGGAAGGGACATCCTGCGTGACACTGCAGTGCCACTCCTAGATGGGCCCGGTGTTTGTGTCGGCCACTAGGGTCGCTAATCTTACTCACACAGTCAGCTACCTCATTGCGCCTCTTTTTTTCTTTGCGTCATGTGCTGTTTGGGGAGGGTTTTTTGGAAGGGCCATCCTGCGTGACACTGCAGTGCCACTCCTAGATGGGCCCGGTGTTTGTGTCGGCCACTAGGGTCGCTAATCTTACTCACACAGCTACCTCATTGCGCCTCTTTTTTTCTTTGCGTCATGTGCTGTTTGGGGAGGGTTTTTTGGAAGGGCCATCCTGCGTGACACTGCAGTGCCACTCCTAGATGGGCCCGGTGTTTGTGTCGGCCACTAGGGTCGCTAATCTTACTCACACAGCTACCTCATTGCGCCTCTTTTTTTCTTTGCGTCATGTGCTGTTTGGGGAGGGTTTTTTGGAAGGGACATCCTGCGTGACACTGCAGTGCCACTCCTAGATGGGCCCGGTGTTTGTGTCGGCCACTAGGGTCGCTTATCTTACTCACACAGCGACCTCGGTGCAAATTTTAGGACTAAAAATAATATTGTGAGGTGTGAGGTATTCAGAATAGACTGAAAATGAGTGTAAATTATGGTTTTTGAGGTTAATAATACTTTGGGATCAAAATGACCCCCAAATTCTATGATTTAAGCTGTTTTTTAGTGTTTTTGGAAAAAAACACCCGAATCCAAAACACACCCGAATCCGACAAAAAAAATTCGGTGAGGTTTTGCCAAAACGCGTTCGAACCCAAAACACGGCCGCGGAACCGAACCCAAAACCAAAACACAAAACCCGAAAAATTTCAGGCGCTCATCTCTACAAAATACCTCTAATCCCAAACATTTTGGATATGGGATACTCAACCTGTACTATAATTTCCAACTGCCAGATAATCTTTGACACAGCATTAAAGATACAACCTGCTGTGTCCCACGACCTCCCTGGGCTTCCTCTTGGTCCAGTCCTAAACCCAGGTTGCCTTAGCCCGGGGCACCCGAACTGTTGTGCTCTGTCCTGCAAACACCCGGGGGGTGGCATCCGGACTGGACTGCCACATATCCTGCCCCTAAGCTTCGAGCCTACGGGTGAAGCTAAGTCCTTCTTTGGCGCATATACCTGCTTGCCAATCTCAACAGGCATACCCCTTTTCGGGTCGGTCTCTCTCAGAGTCCTCCTCCCCCCATCTATCTTCACGCCACAGAGCTCTGCACCTTTTGAGGAGAGGAACTTCCTTGAAAGGGCATCTGTGTTGCCCTGTAATCTTCCTGCTCTGTGCTGGACCTTGAAGCGGTACGGCTGGAGGGCAAGGAACCACCGTGTTACCCGGGCGTTGGTCTCCTTATTTAGGCACATCCACTGGATCGGAGCATGATCAGTGATTAAGGTGAACTCCCATCCCAGGAGATAGTACCTCAGAGTCTCCACTGCCCACTTGATAGCCATGCATTCCTGCTCTACCGTGGCATATCACTGTTCACTAGGCAATAGTTTCTTGCTGAGGTAGAGGACTGGTTTCTCTTCCCCACCTACCTCCTGAGACAACACTGCACCGAGGCCTGTTTCTGAAGCATCCATCTGCAGGATGAACCTTCTACCGAAGTCCGGGGCTATCAATACTGGTTCTTTACACAGGGCACTTTTTAAGTCTTTCCAGACCTCATGTACCTGGAATGTCCACACAAGCTTGTCCGGGCTTTGCTTTTTCAAGTAATCAGTGAGTAGGGCTGCTCTGGTGGCAAAGTTCAGGATACACTTGCGGTAACATCCCACCAGGCCTAAAAAGGCCCTGAGTTGGGTTTTCCTTTCAGGCCTTGGCCAGGCAACAACCTCCTCCATTTTATTGACCTGAGGTTTGATTTGGCCCCGGCCCACCACATACCCCAAGTACTTGGCCTCCGACATACCTATCGCACACTTCTCTGGGTTGGCCGTGAAGCCGTGGAAGCGCAGTCTTTAATACGGCTTCCACTTTGGACAGATGAGACTCCCAGTCATCGCTGAAGATAACAATGTCATCTAGGTACGTGGCTGCCTACTTTCGGTGGGGCTTGAGGAGCTTATTCATAGCCCGCTGGAATATGGCCGGGGCTCCGTGAAGACCAAATGGAAAGACTCGATACTGAAACCGGCCATCTGGGGTGGAAAAAGCCATTTTTGCCTTGGCAGCCTCGGTGAGGAGAATCTGCCAATAGCCTTTAGTAAGGTCAAGAGTGGTCAAGTATTGGCTTTGGGCCAGTTGCTCGATCATCTCATCAACACGTGGCATGGGGTAGGCATAAAATTTAGATACTTGGTTCAACCTGCGGAAATTGTTGCAGAACATCAGCACTATGGGGTTATTCCACCCGTTGGTGGACTCTTCAATAACCCCCAGGCATATAATTTCCACTACCACTACCCCTGGAGAAGTAACGATATCATGCTCGATGATCTTAATCCTCCCTGGAATCGCCGAAAAGACATCTAAATTTCTACTGACCATGTCTTGAGCTTGACGCGTCTTGACCTTGTTGAGAAATCTGTCAATCGGGGCCGCGCATGCCGAGATCTTGGCCACTCTTGCAATTGCTGTCTCTGAGCTTTCCTTCCAAGGCTTCAGCAGATTTACATGATAGATCTGTGTAAGTTTTCACTTTCCCGGTTGGCTCCCACGATAAGTCACTGGTCCCCCCGCTTCGAGCACTGTATATGGCCCTTGCCAATGGGCATAAAGCTTACCCTCCACTGTGGGTACCAGGACCAAGACCTTGTCTCCAGGGTTAAAACTCTGTTTCTCAGCTGGGACATCATAATAACGTTTCTGTCTAGACTGGGCCTGAATCATATGGTCCCTGACCAACGGAGGTATCTGCTGGAACTGCCCGTAGAGCTGGTGAACGAACTGTACTACATTTGGCTCCGGGGACGTCTGTTGTTTCCATCCCTCCTTTAGGAAGTCCAAGATTCCCCGGGGCTGTCTACTGTACAACAGCTCAAAGAGGCTGAAGCCCGTAGAGGACTGGGGAACTTCTCGGATGGTGAACATCAGAAAAGATAGGAGCTGGTCCCAATCCCTTTTGTCCTGGGCGACTGCTCTCCTGAGCATCTGCTTGAGTATGAGGTTAAAACGCCCCACCAAGCCATCAGTCTGGGGATGATACACTGAGGTGCGAATCTTCTTAACCCCCAGCAGCTGATATAAGTCGCTCATCAGCCGGGACATAAAGGGGTCCCCTAGTCAGTGAGGACCTCCTTGGATATGCCCAGGCGGGAGAAGATCAGCAATAATTCTTTGGCAATGGTTGCTGTCTTCATATTTCTTAGAGGGATGGGTTCAGGGTATCTTTTGACATAATCAAGGAGGACTAAGATATACTGATGTCCCCTTGCTGATTTCTCACTGGTCCCACAATATCCATCCCAATCCTTTCAAAGGGAACGGAAATTACCAGAAGAGGGATGAGGGGAGCTCTTTACTGGGGTTTTGGTGCGGTACGCTGGCAGATGGGACACTCCTGACAGTACTTTGCTACTGACGCTCAGATTCCCGGCCAGAAAAAATGCTGCTGTATCCTCTGCAGAGTTTTCTCCTCCCCCAGATATCCTCCCCACAACTGTGAATGGGCAGCTTCCAGGACCAGAGCCTGATTGACCCGTGGTACTATAAGCTGCTCAACTTTCTTGCCCAACTCCTCGACAACCCAATATAGTAAATCCTTCTCTACTATGAAATAAGGGCTGCCCCCCCCCCACCCCCCGGTAAGGGCAAATACATTTTCCCATTATAAGTACAAATGTTCTGGAAAGCATTCACAAGGTTCGGGTCTTCCCGCTGGTCTCGTCCGAAATCCTGAAGTGACATGACAGTTCTCAATGTCCTTTCGTCACTCTCCTCCTCCGGATTGGTCGGCTCTTCTGGCATCGACGTACCGACTCCACATACACAATCGGTTCCTGATGACTTACTTGACCTTCACGCCACGAAGCTGGGAGAGCAAGGCAGCTCCTCGAGTTGAAACGCCAGCAATTCCGATAGGCCAGGAAAATCTTGCCCCAGGATCAAAGGATAGGGTGAGCGCGGGGTGACGGCTGCCACCAGCTGGATTGTACGCCCCCGAAGTTGTACTGGACTCTGGGGTACTTGCACTCTGGGGTACTTGCAAGTGGCACCATGGATGCAGAGCACCTCAACTGCAGGTAAGACCTGGTCAGCACCTTCAGGGACCGACCCCACGGAGATAATTGAGAATTTACTCCCGATATCGACAAGCAGCTGGATTGGCCATGCTGCGATCTGGAGGGTCACCTGGAACCAGGAAGGCACAGACGAACCCTTGCTTCCGACACAGCTGTAGGCTGGTTGCCCTGATTTCCCTGCTCCGCACTCCATAGGCTCGGGTTGTTTGGTACAGTCTTTTCGGATGTGGCCCTGTTACCCGCACTCATAGCAGATGACCGGATTGGTCCGGGCCCGTGTTTCCAGAGCTTGACGAGTCCGGGGTCTTGGGACTGGTTGAGTCTCTCGGTCTAAATGCTTAGCCATTTTCCCCAGCGCAGCATATCTCTCCATTGCGGCTGCTAGGTCCTCCATATTTTGAGGGTCAGCCTGGAGAACCCACCTCTGCATGCCTCTGTCTAAGTCCTGCACACAGTGGTCTATGGCTACGGTCTCCACCACCTGGGCAGCCTTATTCTTGCTGGCTGAAGCCAAGACCTAGCCATTTATAGAAGTTCAGCCAGCTGGATTCGAGAATTCTCTGTCGAGGTCCAAAGCCAGTCCTGGAATTGCTGGGCTTTGCAGGCCTTGGTTACGCCGATGCGACCCAGTATGGCAGCTTTAAGCTGCAACTAGGTAGATGCCTGTTCCGCCGGGAGGTCACGGTATGTTTTCTGGGGATACCCCATCAAATATGGGGCCAGCTTATTCACCCAGCTATCCTCTGGCCAGCCCAGGCATGTGGCCGTGCGCTCAAAGGTCCCCAGGTAGGCTTCTACATCGTCTGAGGGACACATCTTTTGCAACGACCTAGGCTCCTGGTGATGCTGTCGCAGGAGACCCACTTCATCACGAATCAGGCGCAGGGTTTCTTCCTGAGCCTGTACTTGTGTTTGGAGAAGTTACATCTGGGATTGTTGCCCCGCAGCCACATTAGTTAGGGCCCTTAACAACTCCTCCGTTGTGGACGGGACGGATGCACGATATATATGAATCTTGCGTCTCTTAACATACACCACCAAACCACAATTCAACAACAACAACAACAACAACAAAAAACACACAAAGAGAATTTTTTTTTTAAACTAATTGACACACACACCCTAGCTGGTTACTAACCTGACCAGAGGAAGTTTCCATAGCCCGTGGACACTGTCACAGCTCTGGCGGCTCCATTTCACAAACAGCATGTACACAATCTCAGGCTCCCTGTCTCTAACCCACTGGCCTGCCCTCTATCGCCTGGCCACTTATTGGCATCAGGAGCCCTGAGCCAGTGTTCGGACTGGGGCATGAAGGGCCCACCAGGAGAATGCTGCTGTAGGGGCCCATGCTTAAAGGTGTAGCCAGGTTCCAGTGGGGGCGTGGCCAGCCACCACAGAGGTTTGGCTAACCATTACATGTTCTGTGCCCCTTGGTAAATATATAATAAACCAAAGTATTGTGAAGTATAATGTAACAAATGTATAATTAATAAATCCAGTCCACTAGGATAGTCTGGAGGAGGAGGAGGGCCCACAGGCAGTAGGGCCCACCGGTGGTTTCCCCTGTGGGCCAGTCCGACCCTGCCTGAGCCCTTGCCCTAACAAGCTTTATAAAATGTGGCACAGGTGTGCCTGATTGCTGGGAGCGCTTGCTCCAATACCTGGACCGGACCATGCATGGATGGGATCGCATGTATGAAATTGCAGGGTATTTCTGTGTATCATCACCAATACAAAACCATACCTCCCAACATGACCCTCTCCAGGAGGGACAGAATGCTCTGCTCACGGACTTCCCTATTAATTGATGATTGCCATCACCTGTGCAGAAACACCTTTCTTATTCATTACCCTATTCAACACAGGTGCAGACAATCAAAAATTAAGAGAAAAGTCCAGGAGCAGAGCACTGTGTCCCTCCTGGAGAGGGTCATGTTGGGAGGTATGCAATACTATAATTTCCAACTGCCAGATAATCTTTGACACAACATTAAAGAGACAACCTGCTGTGTCCCAACACCTCCCTGGGCTTCCTCTTGGTACAGTCCTAAACCCAGGTTGCCTTAGGCGGGGCACCCGAACTGTTGTGCCCTGTCCTGCAAACACCTGGGGTGGCATCCGGACTGGACTGCCACTCTCTCTCTCTCTCTCTCTCTCTCTCTCTCTATATATATATATGTATATATTTTATTCCAGTTTGAACAGCAGGCTTTTGGAGATAAGCAGCCACCCTATTAGTTTAGGGGATTGATAAGTGACTTTGGGGCAGATGTATTAACTTGGAGAAGGAATAAGGAAGTGATAAACCAGTGATAAGTGCAAGGTGATAAACACACCAGCCAATCAGCTCCAATATGTAAATTAACTGTTAGGAGCTGATTGGCTGGTAGCTTTATCACCTTGCACTTATCACTGGTTTATCACTTCCTTGTGCCTTCACCAGGTTAATACATCTGCCCCTTTGTGAGGACTTTATGTTGATCTGACAAATACCCCTTGTGTGATTAAGAAAAACTTGAGGGTGCAGCACCCAGTACCACCATTCAATTCAAATCATGTATATATATATATATATATATATATATATATATATATATATACGTCCTCGAAACATAGACCCCATTTAATAAGTTTTTTTCACCGACTACGCCAGCCTCTGAGTGCCACCTTCTTTGCAAACTATACGCGTGTGTGTGTGTGTGTATATATATATATATATAGGCCAATGCTACACTCACTCACACACACACACACACACACACACACACACACACACACACACACACACACACACACACACACACACATTCTCTCTCTCTCTGACACACACTTAGCATGACAGAGTCCCTGACTCCCAGCAGCAGGACTTACAGAAACCCAGTACTGGTGTACGTTATTTTGATGGGCTTTTAACTACTTCATAATGCATATAAGTAGCAAAAGAGCTCAATGTTGAATCTTTAAATCACCTGACACAAGTACATACCTTTCAATTGTTCCAATTTTGGCAGGACAGTTGCAAATTTTGGGCCCTGGCCCAGTTCAGGACAAGGATTATGATGTCTCAATTTCTCATGTCTGAATGTGGAAGGTATGTTATATAATGCCCAGTGGCAGCTAGTGCCAGTGCATAGGCCTTCTTTTTCTTTATAATGATCAAAAAGCTTGAATATCACGTAGGGTCAGATAGTAGCCTCGGACTGTCACAAAACCGAGGTTTACAGCGCTTCCCAGTCGCACTTTGGCCTACCTGCGGTGCAGTCCAAAGCACTGTCCGCCACTGGTCCATCCCGTGCTGTCAGTCACAGCATCCATTTCAGGATAGTTAGGCTTCGGCTCCTTCCCGGCCTGTTAGGCCTCAGTCCACTCTGAAGCCTAGCCTGCAGTACTGCATGTTACATCCTGTTCAGCTGACTCTGCAGAGAACTCTCCAACCAGGTAGTGTTTCCCTGACATGTGATCTCTATCTCTACAGCCTATCACCAGAGTGCAAGGGGTATATATTCCAGCTCCAAGCACTGGGAAGCTGTCAGTGCTTTGTTGTCCTCAAGCATGTAAAGAGCTCCTGCAATCTCCTGCTTAAAGAAACAGTGCATAACCAACTTCAGCACTTCCTAACTCCTATCTCCAGGATATCTGCAAACCTGCACCGCTGGTTATCTCATCTCCAGGATATCTGCAAACCTGCACCGCTGGTTATCTCATCTCCAGGATATCTGCAAACCTGCACTGCTGGTAATCTCATCTCCAGGATGTCTGCAAACCTGCACAGCTGGTTATCTCATCTCCAGGATGTCTGCAAACCTGCACAGCTGGTTATCTCATCTCCAGGATATCTGCAAACCTGCACTGCTGGTTATCTCATCTCCAGGATATCTGCAAACCTGCACTGCTGGTTATCTCATCTCCAGGATATCTGCAAACCTGCATTGCTGGTTATCTCATCTCCAGGATATCTGCAAGCCTGCACCGATGGTCAATACAATCTCCAGTTTATCTGCAAGCCTGCATCACTGAGTATCCTATCCAGCTATCCTGAGCTGCTGGTTCAATCCCAGCTTCCAGCTATCCAGTACTGCTGGTTAAATCCCAGCTTCCAGCTGTCCAGCTAACCTGTACTGCTGGTTCAATCCCAGCTTCCAGCTAACCTGTACTGCTGGTTCAATCCCAGCTTCCAGCTATCCAGCTAACCTGTACTGCTGGTTCAATCCCAGCTTCCAGCTCTCCAGCTATCATGAACTGCTCATTCAATCCCAGCTTTCAGCTATCCAGCTAACCTGTACTGCTGGTTCAATCCCAGCTTCCAGATATCCAGCTATCCTGAACTGCTTTTTCAATCCCAGCTTCCAGCTATCCTGAACTGCTGGTTCAATCCCAGCATCCAGCTAACCTGTACTGCTGGTTCAATCCCAGCTTCCAGCTATCAATCTCTACCACAGGTGTCACTCAATTTGTATTGCACTGCTATCCCCAGTGTTTTAGTTCCCCATAGATGTAAAAACACCTGTCGCTAGCCACAGACTTTAGCCGAACCTGCCACGCCTGTATGAGCAGGCCATATATCAAGCCCGAACTATTCTGTCCTCGGGACTCCAGCCAACTAGCTACTAGACCTTGCCCGGTTCCACAAGTACAAACAACTGTGGCAGTAAGCACTGACCCAATGGATCCAGCAGGCAGTGCTGGTTTAAGTGCCGACGTGCTGCAAGCTATAGTTGCACGCCTGGAGGGTCTGGAAACAATGCAGCGACATGGTAAAAGGCTTACAGGACCTCGCTGCATGACAAGACCGGTTTCAAGCATCTTTGGCTACACCTTCGTCTCAATCTACTGCCTGTGACGTTTACCAATGTCCTTCTGCATCTTCCAAGGCTATCCTCCTCCCTACACCAGAGAAATTTGATGGAAATCCCAAGCTCTGTAGGGGATTTCAAAATCTCTGTGATGCCCATTTCATGCTTCTTCCTGAAAATTTTCCCTCCTCCAAGTCGAAGGTAGCATTCATAGTTTCTCTCCTGTCTGGAAAAGCCCTTGAGTGGGTATCTCCTCTATGGGAGAGATCAGATCCCATTCTCAGTGACTACTCAAAGTTTCTACAGTCTTTTCGTGGAATCTTCGACGAGCCTGGACGCTCACTGTCTGCTTCCATTGATACTATGAGAATCCGCCAAGGCTCTAGGACAGTCGGATAGTACATAATTGACATTCAAACTCTGGCATCTGAACTCCAATGGAACGAGGAAGCCTTAACCATGGCTTTCTGCAATGGTCTCTCTGAAATACTCAAAAATGAGCTAGCTTCATGAGATATGCCTTCTACTCTCAATGATATTATGTCTTTATGTAATAAAATTGATCTTCGCCTGAGAGAAAGGATTCATGAGAAATCTTGTCTCTACCGAGTTAAGCCGCATCCACCTCCTCGACTTCCTTCTTCTTCAGATGTTGAGCCTATGCAGTGTCAAATACTGTGACAGAGGCAACATTCTAAAGGCCTAACAGCCATATATATGTACTACGGGATAGTACGTATATTATGCATACACATAATAATCACAATATCAAAGGTGACCTCATATTCACCATTATAGTATAAAGCATAAGAGACTCCATTTTGTTTCTAGCTAGATGATACAGCATATTCATTTGAACTTTATACAGACTAAAAGTACAAAAACAAATTAGTCAGCTGAAGAGCCACGTACATACATCCGAAAATCTCATAGAGTCCAGTTTAATTCCTAATAAGGACACATAGTTGAAGATCACGAGTATCTCTTGATTGTCTTTGCCAATTGTCCTAATATTGCATAACACTGTACTCAAGATGTATGAAATCATATGGGAGGGTTATAAGAATGGGGCGGGTCTGTATATTATAAAAATCATTGTATTGACTTTTCTGTTGTTGATTCATTTTGACCCAGGAAGAGAGATGTGGTCTCTCAACCTGTATATGGGCATGGTCCTTAAATAAAATAAATGTCACTTGCTTTCTAAATCTGACTTCCATATAGTCATTTACTTTAACATTAACTCAAACAACAACAACATGGTGAAATTAGTATTTAACAATTTGGGGGCTCGTGCTGTTGGGTTTTTTCCTGATTACAGTTATGCTCCTGTAACTACACTTTTTTTTCCATCTAATGAGATGGATCATAATAAGCATATGTTTTGCGCTACAAATGCTTTTGGAAGACCATAATTTGTAATTTTAAATGTTTGTTATACAAAACGATCTACTCTATTTTAAGATAAGAACTAATTTAGTAAACTGATATCTTAAACAGATAGTCTGTAGAGAGAGCTGCCAATAATAATTTAAAAAAAAGGTGTAGTTACAGGAGCATAACTGTAATCAGGAAAAATCCCAACAGCATATACAGGCTAGAAATGTCAGTGAAGCTGTCCATTTTCTGGTGCACTACAGGCACCAGGAATGCTCTCTCCCCCTCCTGTTTCAAAGCGTACAAAGCTAAAAGATTTGCATCTGGCAGACGGTCAAGAAGACTACGCCCATCGCTGCAAACAGATTTCTCCCTCTCAGAGGTGGGCTGTACGGGGGGAGTTTTCAAAGCTGCTGCAGCTAAAATCATAGGGGAAGATAAAGGTATCATTCTGTAAAGTATATGCTGTAAATCACAGAATTGCACAAGCAATTAATCACTACGCTTCCTGTATTAACATACTTATAGGCAATTCTTCAAAGTTACTTGGAAGAAACCTAATTTGTAAGTTACAGTGTCACGGATGAGGTATTTCTACAGATTCCAGAAAGTATAGAGCAGGGACAGATTCAGTTGGATACATAGCATATATATATATATATCACTTGCCCTGTGATTCTATAAATGAAGGTAAAGGATATGCTTGCTAAAATCCATAACAAAGTATAGGCATTGATATATCAGATATAGATTGTAAAGGTTCTTAGTGGACTGCACAATATGCAGTGATGAACCTGGTTCCGTAGCCAGAAAGTGTGAGGGTATGATTGTATAGAAAAGCTCTACAGATAATGTAAGAGATTCTTGGATTTGATAAGTTTGTCTGAATGGGTGAGTTTTCAGGGAATGCTTGTATTGGAAGGCATTCCATAGAATGGTTGCAGTCCAAGGAAAGTTTGTAGTTGTGCATGGAAGCAAGTAATGACTGTGGATGAGAGACGTAGATCTTGTGAAGAGTGGACTGGCCAGTCTGAGAGATATTTTGAGATAAGCTAAGAAATGTATAGTATGTTGATGTAGTATGATTACTAACCTTGGCCCTCATTCCGAGTTGTTCGCTCATTATTTTCCTTTGCATCAGTGCGATTTTCCGCTAACTGCGCATGCGCAATGTTCGCACTGCTGCTGCGTCAAGTAAATTTGCTAAGAAGTTTGGTATTTTACTCACGGCATTACGAGGTTTCTTCTTCGTTCTGGTGATCGGAGTGTGATTGACAGGAAGTGGGTGTTTCTGGGCGGAAACTGGCCGTTTTATGGGTGTGTGTGAAAAAACGCTGCCGTTTCTGGGAAAAACGCGGGAGTGGCTGGAGAAACAGGGGAGTGCCTGGGCGAACGCTGGGTGTGTTTGTGACGTCAAACCAGGAACGAAACTGACTGAACTGATTGCAGTGGCAGAGTAAGTCTCGAGCTACTCAGAAACTGCTAAGAAATTTCTATTCGCAATTTTGCGAATCTTTCGTTCACAATTCTGCTAAGCTAAGATTCACTCTCAGAGGGCGGCGGCTTAGCGTGTGCACTGCTGCGAAAAGCGGCTAGCGAGCGAACAACTCGGAATGAGGGCCCTTGTGTATAAGTAATGGTAGAATACAGACTAACCAATGAGAAAAATGTAATGTTGATGGAATAGATTACACTGTATTGGACTAGATTATGCAAAAGATTTATAGACAATCTTTCTTTGTACTTGCAAAAATAACCTACATTCTTTTGTACCTACAGATGGTTTACCCAATATGTGGATGATCTACTGTGGTGCTATAAATTATTTGAAGTGTTGGTGCCAGATACTAAACAGTTGTGTTTTCTTGCAGAACAGGACACAAGGTGTCGCAAGACAAAATTCAACGGTGTGCTGACATAGTTAACTACCTAAGTCATTATTTGGCACTATGCCAAAGACAGTTAAAACCCTCAGAGGGTGGAGCCTTGGTTCACATTTATTAAGAGATACATATGTATGACCAGATGATAAATCTCTGAATACAGTATTTTTTTTTGTAAATGCTATGTGCATGCATTCAAGTTCATAACCAAAGAAATTATAGAAGGTAATACAAATATTACACTTTATCACGTATAAGACATTATGGATACACAGTCAGAGCCAAACCATCAATTTATGTATAAGCAAGAACAAAAAAAAATATGTTTAGAACTGTGGTTAAGCAGTAGATTTGTATGATGTGTACATCTTACCTCTGACAGTTAGGGCCGGATTAACAATAGGGCTAATGGAGCTGCAGCCCCAGGCCCACCAGCAAAATAGGCCCACGGCAACGGCATACTGCTGTAAATAGGAAAAAAGATTTCCTTCTACAACAGCTGGCCAGTGATACTGTTGTGGTGTGGTGGGCACAGCAGCAGAGCCACTCAGCCAGCGCCTCCGCTCTATTGCTGTCGGCTGCAGGGTACTGGGAGGATTCGGCGGCACTAGGACCCAGCAGCACTGCCTGCAGTGTAGAAATGAGGGGACGATGAGTGGGATGGGAGACAAGGGCCGGCTCTGCTATCACCGCGTACACGGCTGACAAAACACAGCATGAAGAGCGCCGGGCAGCCTAGATTACGTCCCCAGCCTACCCGGAAGCACATGCTGCATCCCCGGGCAGCTCCTGCAGTGTTCCTTTCATTGGCGGCCATGGAAGGACGGGCCTCCCGGTTTACCTTCAGTGTGTCCGGTGCAGGAAAGGGTAGATAACTTGGACCCTCCTATTCCAGCATTACCAAAGCCACCATCTGCCACTAACTGGTAATCTAAAGAATACTATATATTACAGAGCTCTGCATTATGTAGCAACAGTACAAGTGCATCCTGCAATACCCCCTCTTACCCCCCTAACCACACTAATTCTTTTTCCACCCTCTGTCATCAAGATACTCCCCCCCAGGCTAATCCCCCTCCTCCTCACTCTGTCACCAGGCTAGCCCCCCAGGCTAATCCCCCACCACCTCCCTCTGTCACCAGGCTATCCCCCATAGGCTAATCCCCCTCCTCCTCCCTCTGTCACCAGGCTACCCCCCAGGCTAATCCCCCTCCTCGTCCCTCAGTCACAAGGTGTACCCCCCCCCCCCCGCAGGCTAATCACTCTCCTCCCTCTGCCACCAGGCTAATCCCCCCTCTTCCCCCTGTCACAAGGCTACCCCCCTCACCAAACTAATTCCCCGCCTCCCCAGCCTAATCCCCCCTCCTACAGAGCCGGATTAAGGGGGAAGCCAGGGGGTGAGTACCCTGGGCTCCTATGTTTTAGGGGCCTCCTGGCCAGAGCTGCTAAGGTGTTGTCTTCCTACTCCAACCTCTGCCACCAGCAGCAGCAGAGGCTGAAGATTGCCTGAATGAGTCCCTGTGGCTGCGCTGCCGGAAAGGAGGGGGAAGGGAGGTGCTGCACGGCCACATATGGGACATCATACAGGTGCCCCCCCCCCCCCCCCCTGACAGCTTCTGTTGCTGGAGGGAAGGATGGCAAGAGGCGCTTTACAGGTGCAGCCAGGAAATGGATGATGACAGGAGGGGGAGGCCCCCCTGTCTTGGGTGCCCTGAGCCTCCTGAGGACTTGTTCTGGCCCTGCCCTCCTCCCCAGGGTAACCCCCATCCTTCCAGCTAACCCCCCTCCTCCCTCTGTCACCAGGCTAGTCACTACCAGGCTAATCTCCCTCCTCCTCCCTCTGTCACCAGACTAACCCCCTCACCAGGCTAATCCCCCTCCTCCTCCCTCTGTCACTAGGCTAATCCCCCCTCCTTCCCCTGTCACCACACTAATCCTTCCTCACCAGGCTAATTCCCCTCCTTCCCCTGTAACCAGGCTACCCCCCCACCGAACTAATCCCTCTCCTCCCCCTGTAACAAGGCTAACCCCCCCCCTCACCATCCTAACCCCCCCTGCCCCTGTCACCAGGCTAACACCCTTCCTCACCAAACTAATCTCCCTCCTCCCCTTGTCACCAGGTTACCTCCCCTTCACCAGCCTAATCCCCCACCTCCTCCTGTCACCAGGCTAACCCCCCCCCCCACTGGCCTTATCCCTCCTCTTCCCCCTGTCACTAGGCTAACATCCCCCCTCACCACCACCAGGCTAATCCCCCTCCTCCTCCTGTCACTAGGCTCTAATCCTCCTCCTCCCTCTGTCACCAGGCTAACCCTCATCACTAAAATAATCCCCCCCTCCCCTCTGCCACCAGGCAACCCCCCCCTTTCCAGACTAATCCCCCCTCCTCCCCCTGTGACCATGCTAAAACCCCCACCAGGCTTATCCCCCCTCCTCCCCCATCTCCTGGCTGATCCCCTTCTCACCAGAACGCCAGACTGCTCTTCCCAGTGTCTTCCTCCAATCTTCCATTGTTCTTCCCCATATCTCCCTCCCGTCTTCCTCCCATCTAGCCCCTGTTCTTCCCCCCATTCCCCATGTGCCTCCCAGCGTCTCCTGTTCTTCCACCTGTCTCCCTCCCTTCTTCCTGCCATCTTCCCATTTCCCTCCCATCTCCTACTGTTCTTCACCCTGTATCATCTCATCTTCCTCTCATCTAGCCCCTATTCTTATCTGTCTCTCTGTCTTCCTCCCATCTAGACCCTGTTCTTCCTCTTGTTTTCCTCCCATTTTCCACTGTTCTTCCTTCTTTTTTTCTCCAAACTTAATAAAATAATTATTGAATACAACAATTTAAGAGCCGAGATTTCTCTGTTGCAAACACGCATATATATATATAATATGTATGCGTGTTTGAATACGCACATACACCAAAAAAACTCTCTCTCTCTCTCTCTCTCTCTCTCTCTATATATATATATATATAGATAGCACTGGTCACACCCCCATACCAATAGCCACACACCCACCACGATGGACACACCCCTTGTGGCGGCACAAAATAGGCCCTTCATAAATTTCAGCTCCAGACCCATTAGTACTTTAATCTGGCATTGCTGATAGTATACAACTTTGATACAGCTGCATACTTGTCTTCCTCATCCCCAAATGTGGGGAGTATAAGGAATATAATGTGGATGAGTAAAACAATTATAATTATTACATTGCATTTTTACATTGCATTTAAAAACTGACAGTAACAGGAGAAAACTATCTCTAGCATCCATACTGGATAATGGGATGGTGAATTACAGTGTGTTAACTGAAATTAGTATGGGAATTAGTGAATTAGTATTAGTAATAATAAAGTGTTGCTGCCAACTTTTACTATGGGAAATGTCATGAGTTATGCAAATCTAAGGGTAACTAGCATGAAATAGATTCACAAGCTTTCTATGGTAGGATGAAGTTTAATGGAAAAGTATACATTGTGTTCTGGCATTTGACCAAAATAACAAATTATGTGATAATAAGAGGGATAGTGATGGTGATAAAGAAAGCTATAGCATGTTTACTGCAGATGTTTGGGTTGATTAAAAACAACATTGTTTTAATACAACATAGTTTAATGCTAAAAAAGGAACTATAGTATGTGTAACAGGTGTTAAGGGGTAAAGTAAAGCAACGGAGTTTGCTGCGCTATTTGAGAAATTAATAATAAAGCCAGATGTGTGGTCTATTGTTTCAAAGGCAGTAAAGTTTCTTTACTGATAGAAAGAGTTTATAGGAGTTTGGAAAATATTTTCAATTAATATGTGTAATGTTGAGAATAAAAAGAGTCATAATTTGACAGGGAAGGTTTAAAGAATTAAGCATTATTAATCTACAAAAGAGACAGGAAAGGCAGAATTTGAATCATGGCAGGGTCCAATCGTTGATTCAATAGTGGTAGAATTACACCTAAGCCTCTGCTTAGTCTCTCTTCTATATAATTTTTTGTTATTCTTTTTGAAATATATATTATCCAGAGCAAAGATATATTATCCAGAGACTGATTCAAAACTACAAAATGATTTGACGGTTCAAATGTGTCACACAAATTATTTAAACAGTTACAAGAATATCAAAAGCTGCAAAGAAAGATATTTAACTAACACGAAAACACTCATTCTGGCACAGGACAAATCACTGAGAGAGTGGAGATGGTGTTATGGTGAGAAGTTGCTTATGTTTCGGTTCCATTACAGATCACATAGGATGGTCCTTGGCAAGTACCGCTGACTACTGATACAGCCGTTGCAAAGGCTGCAGAAGAAGGACACCTAGATCCATGAGCTTGCAATGAAAAGAAAAGGTCAGAGACCAGAGCTTAAAGGAACCTAAAACTAAAAACAATTGTATGGAGATACAGAGACTTTACTACTGTTACTACCACAGAGTTGTATTTGAATGAACCCTTCAATCAAGATGGAGATGATTATGATAATTGATAATAGACTATGTGCTCACTGCTTATAAGCTAATATCCTACAGAACTTTTAACATTTTTGAAAGTATACGGGAGCGATGTTATCTATAACAGCATTAGGACTTAATTTCTTTTTCTTTGAAGAGAGAGCGAGCAGATGTGTGGTGTAGGTATGAGTACTCATCCATTATTGTGGATGGGAATTATTTCAATAAGACCCTTCCTTCCTCTTTTCTAAAAACGTGGTTGTGAGTATTATACTCCACTTGAAGAGAGATGTATATGGATAATTTAATAATTTAGGATATTATTCTGAGGAGTATCCTGTCCAGCAATACCATTAATTGTTGGAACATTTTTGGGTAATGCTGCTACATAAATGTTATTGCTAATCATTATTATTATAATTGTTAGATATGTATACATAGACACCAGCATTGTATAGTAGCAGGCCAAAGTTCTCTATGTAAGTTACATTTGATGTTATTACCAAAACTTTATAGAGTTGTGATAATAGTGAAACAGGTACATGTGGATAAGATACAACAGTATCTCAAGATAGAACTACTAGTGATAATATCAGCTACACATATGGAGTGTGTTATGAACCACAGGTAGTGGTTCATTCCTATTTTATGTTTATAAGTTGTTTCGCAGGCCAGGATTTCCCGTTGCTCTGTTTAAGAGTACTCTTGGTTGCTGCCGCTGGTGAGTCTGTGTAATTGCAGCTTGTTCCCATGTGTTCAGCCTCACCTGGCTGCTAATTGCATCTTGTCAGTTTGGAGTCATGCAACAGGGCAGCTGCATGAGATTATTAATTAGGCCTCTCTGTTATATGCTGGCTCAGTGCTATTCACAGACGCTGGTGATATTTCTTGGTTTCTAGTCTGCTTGAGTTCTGAGCTTGTTCCTGCCAATTCCTGAGCTCCTGTGTAGCAGTGTCTGTCGAACTGCTTCCTGTGTCGATTCCTGTGTCAGTCCCTGTGTCGATTCCTGTGTCTGATCCCGTGTCCTGCCGTGAAGTGTTCCTGTACAGAAGTCCAGTGGCTTTGCCTATGCCTGGTCGAGTTTCTGGCTTCTTGGTGTCCACCGGTCTGTCGTTTGGGATTCTGCCTGTCCTCCAGTTCTGAGAGTATGTGTCAGCAGCATTGGGAGTTCCTGTCCGTTTGCCAGTATTCGTACCGGTTCCGTGAGTAGCGGCTCTGCCGCGTCCGTCGGCCTAGGCCGCTGTTTTCCGTTATTATTTCTGTCACTGGTGTTTTGCAGAGGGTTCTGCTTATGCTGTCACCGCCGGGACACAAGAGTATTGTGTCGGCGTGTGGTCAGCATTTCCTTTGTTGTTCTTTTCCTTTGGCGGCAAGCCGCACATACATTTAGTTTTTGGCTAGTTAGTAGCCCCTGGCTTTGGTTGTTTCAGTTAGAGGGCCCCTTGTTATCACCCTGTCTCGGTACACTCTTTGTCTCTCATTAAGACCTGAGGGGGCATCGAAGTTGGGCAGACGTAATCCGCCCTTCAAACGCGGCTGCCATGGGCTCAAGCAACCATAGTCTCGCAAGAGTGTACTGACAGCACGGGCGAGACAACGGAGATAGGGCGCCAGGGGCTATTCCCTTTCCATTCCCCTTTCCCAGCATTACGTTCCAGTGCTCCGGTCCTTGCAATAAGATCTCCTCAAAGAAATAAAACTTTTTTTTCTTTTTTGGCCCAGTCCAGTGTCTAGTCTAGAATCCAGTCTTGTCTAGAATTCAGTGTGCAGAATCCAGTCCGGTGTGCAGAATCCAGTCCGGTGTGCAGAATCCAGTCCGGTGTTTAAAAAAAAAAAAAATTAGTCTTGTTTTGTCTAGTTTAAAAATTCAGTCTTGCCTTGTTTAGTCTTGCCTTGTCTAGTCTTGCCTTGTCTTGTCTAGTTTTAAATCCTCCTATGTCTACTATAAAAGCCCTGCAGGCATCTCTCTCAGCCCTGAACTCTGCTTTCAGTGCTTTGAGACCAGAGCGACTAGAAGTTTTGCAGCAATCCTTAAAGCAACTGCAAAACCTTCTGACTAAAATCTTGCTCATCTTGCCAGAAGTCGTTGAGAGTACATCTATCTCTAAAGAGACTCTTGTTCACAGTATGGTGACAAGAGAATCCTCTGGTTTAATTGAAGAGAAAAGGTTTAAAAGTTTTCTGCGGCCCAGGCTCTCAGAAGAGGAGCATCTGCGTCGCAGAAACTTAAACTTATGCCTATATTGTGGGGGTTTAGGCCACTATCTGCAGACCTGTGAGTTGCGCAAGCAAAAGTGTGGTGACGAGTCTTGCCCTCTGGCCAAGTTGAGTCAGGATACAAGACCTACTCCTGTCTCTACTGTGGCAGAGGTACTTGTCACACAACCCACACTAAAAAGCTCTCTGTCCTATAATTGGGGTCCTTGGGCAAGGGAGCCCCATTATAGATTTAGGAATCAAAAGAGAATGTTTCTCTCCTCTCTTGAGGTTCCTGTTGAAGCAGAGTTGCAAGCCCCTGGAGTGGTGCCTGATGCCCAGGTTCCTGGAGTGGTGCCCGATGCCCAGGTTCCTGGAGTAATGCCCGATGCCCAGGTTCCTGGAGTGGTGCCCGTTGCCCAGGTTCCTGGAGTGGTGCCCGTTGCCCAGGTTCCTGGAGTGGTGCCCGTTGCCCAGGTTCCTGGAGTGGTGCCCGTTGCCCAGGTTCCTGGAGTGGAGCCCATTGCCCAGGGTCCTGGAGTGGTGCCCGTTGCCCAGGGTCCTGGAGTGGTGCCCGTTGCCCAGGGTCCTGGAGTGGTGTCCGTTGCCCAGGGTCCTGGAGTGGTGCCCGTTGCCCAGGGTCCTGGAGAGGTGCCCGATGCTCAGGATCTTGGTGCGGTACCCGATGCCCAGAGTGCTGGAGCGGTACCCGATGCCCAGAGTGCTGGTGCGGTACCCGATGCTCTAGCTTATAGAGGGACATCAAATATTTTAGCTCAGGTTTCCATACCAGAAGGGGTCTCAGAAGCTGTTACCCCAGGTAGGGACTTGAAGAGCGCAACCCCAGAAAGGGTATCTGAAACCATAGTTCTAGAAGGGAACTCGAGAAGCAAAACCCCAGAAGGGATCTTTGAAGTAATATCCCCAAGTGGGGTCTCGAGAGATGCAGCCTCTAAGAAGGGTCTAGAGGTCGCTTCCCCAGGAAAGAACTTAAGAGGTGTAGCATTAGTGGAGGTGCTGAAGGTTATAGCTTCAGCAAAAGTTCCGGAAGTCATAGTCCCGGGAGAAGTTTCGATAATTATCGACTCAGAGAGGGAGGCCGATGGCTCGGTCCCAGTGGGGGAGGCCGACGGCTCGGTCCCAGTAAAAGAATCGGAGGCCACTGCCCCAGCAGGGTTCCCAGAGGCCACTGCCCCAGCGGGGTTCCCGGAGGCCACTGCCCCAGCGGGGTTCCCGGAGGCCACTGCCCCAGCGGGGTTCCCGGAGGCCACTGCCCCGGGTGGGGTTCAGAAAGTCACTGCCCCAGGTGGGGTTCAGAAAGTCACTGCCCCGGGTGGGGTACAGAAAGTCACTGCACCGGGTGGGTTTCAGAGAGTCTCAGCCTCGAGTAAGGTCAATAGTGACCAGGTCCTAGCAAAGCACTCCAGTCAGTCAGATGGGAAGGAAACAGATCCTGACTCTGATATCTCAACATCCATAATCTTTGATGGGGACTTAGCCCAATTTCTGGCGCTTTACAAACACTATTACATTATTATGTTGTCTAGACCATTTCTGGGCATCACTTCAGAGAACCTTGTGCTTTATCTGATTTATTCTTTTAGAGGAGAGCCTTTTGAGTGGGCGACCAGCCTAATGAAAGCTGAAGATCCCATTCTTCAGGATCCCCCAGTATTCAGTGATGCAATTATTAAAAGATATGGTTCCAAAGAAATTGGTTCAGGTTCCTCTAAGTCACCCGTCTTGTCTGCTGAGAGTCCACCAAATACTGTAAACTCGGCACAAGAGTCCCAGCCCGTTGTTTTGACTGCAGGATGTGCTTTTCTGACTTCTTCTTCTTCTAATAATAGTACTTTGCCAGAAAGTTCAGCTCCCAAGGGTAAGAAACCTGTCTCTGATTTGAACGCAGCCTTGCTGGGTGGTACCATCAGTTCAGACAATGTTTGGGGAATTACCTTGGTCAGACCTAAAGAGCTTTGTAAAAAGAAGAAGAAAAAGAAATAATTTTTGACTCTTGCCTTGATATAAAAAAAAAAAAGATTTTTTTTCCTTATCTTGTGTCCAGTGGCCACCGTCAGGGGGAGGGCACTGTTACAAGCTGTGGTTGCAGCTTGTTTCTGTTTTCGTGTCTGTTAGACCAGTGTGTCAGGTTTTTTTTTGTATCCCTTGTTTTGGATAGTCTGTATTTTGGGGTCCTTTGACCCCTCCTCAAGGGGGGGGGTACTGTTATGAGCCACGGCTGTGGCTCATTCCTGTTTTGCATGTCAGTTAGGTATTTTATGTTACTTTTCTGTTCATGTTCCCCGTGGGTGTCTTGGGGTGCTCGGAACTCACCCTTAAGGAGGGGATACTGTTATGAACCACAGGTAGTGGTTCATTCCTATTTTATGTTTATAAGTTGTTTCGCAGGCCAGGATTTCCCGTTGCTCTGTTTAAGAGTACTCTTGGTTGCTGCCGCTGGTGAGTCTGTGTAATTGCAGCTTGTTCCCATGTGTTCAGCCTCACCTGGCTGCTAATTGCATCTTGTCAGTTTGGAGTCATGCAACAGGGCAGCTGCATGAGATTATTAATTAGGCCTCTCTGTTATATGCTGGCTCAGTGCTATTCACAGACGCTGGTGATATTTCTTGGTTTCTAGTCTGCTTGAGTTCTGAGCTTGTTCCTGCCAATTCCTGAGCTCCTGTGTAGCAGTGTCTGTCGAACTGCTTCCTGTGTCGATTCCTGTGTCAGTCCCTGTGTCGATTCCTGTGTCTGATCCCGTGTCCTGCCATGAAGTGTTCCTGTACAGAAGTCCAGTGGCTTTGCCTATGCCTGGTCGAGTTTCTGGCTTCTTGGTGTCCACCGGTCTGTCGTTTGGGATTCTGCCTGTCCTACAGTTCTGAGAGTCTGTGTCAGCAGCATTGGGAGTTCCTGTCCGTTTGCCAATATTCGTACCGGTTCCGTGAGTAGCGGCTCTGCCGCGTCCGTCGGCCTAGGCCGCTGTTTTCCGTTATTATTTCTGTCACTGGTGTTTTGCAGAGGGTTCTGCTTATGCTGTCACCGCCGGGACACAAGAGTATTGTGTCGGCGTGTGGTCAGCATTTCCTTTGTTGTTCTTTTCCTTTGGCGACAAGCCACACATACATTTAGTTTTTGGCTAGTTAGTAGCCCCTGGCTTTGGTTATTTCAGTTAGAGGGCCCCTTGTTATCACCCTGTCTCGGTACACTCTTTGTCTCTCATTAAGACCTGAGGGGGCATCGAAGTTGGGCAGACGTAATCCGCCCTTCAAACGCGGCTGCCATGGGCTCAAGCAACCATAGTCTCGCATGAGTGTACTGACAGCACGGGCGAGACAACGGAGATAGGGCGCCAGGGGATATTCCCTTTCCATTCCCCTTTCCCTGCATTACGTTCCAGTGCTCGGGTCCTTGCAATAAGATCTCCTCAGACCAGAGTGCTGGAATCATAACAGAGTGTATTTCATTTAGTGGAAATAAAATAGGTTAATAATACAGGAAAAATGAACTTATGCAGATAGGAAAGGTTGATTTAAGGAAATGTGAAAGGATTGTTACCATATACAAACCTAATGTTTCTAGATGTGCTAGATATAATAAGTTAGGTATATAAAAGGTAATGGTTACATAGGATGTTCATTAAAGTTTATGATTTAGTAAATGTACTTTACCAGGAGTAGATTCAAAGGCTAAAGGAGATATCATACGTAACAGAGAATGTTAGTTGTCACTAGGATATGATATACAATTGGTTACCTATTAATTCTGAAGATGTTTGTTATATAAGAAGATTAATTTAGCACTTTTATACAAAAACACATATTAACTTGAGAAAAGTTTTCTTGCAGGATAAACTATTCCTAAAAAGAGTGATTGACTCAGTAAGCAGGAAACATGTTCCTGCCACCAGAGCATCAATAAAACCTTGAATTGGTGGAGGTGCCACTATTAAGTTCTCCTATGGCTAATGGAGTTTATGAATAATCAACTGGGAGTTGACGTTTTATTTAATCTAAAGTTATTGATAACATAACTGAAATTTATGATAGGACATTCCAGGACATTGGACATGAACTATTACGATGCCACATTGTTCTACATTCTTTAATACCACAAATTGGAGAATATTGTTGATTTCCGGAACAGCACTTTGAGTTCACTGTTGTGCTTATTTGACCAATGACATTACATATCCGGATACGTGTATTGCCAAATATATAAAGGAGGCCCATGATATAAAAGAAAAACTTTAACAAAGACATTATGATTGGACTGGAAAGGATAAATGTTTAAATCCTAGTATTCAATTTTCAGGATTAGGAAAATGTTTTTTAAGTATATTGTATGTGATGATGTATGCTGTGATGAGGTTTATTCTTTGGTGACCCCGACGTGATTATAGCCATTCTTTTGATGTATACTGTCTACAGGTGTGGCCTATGTTGTATTTAGAAGGCTACTGCCAGATGCAGAATAGCAATACTACATGAAATTATTATTAGCGAACTATATGTTCCAAGAAATTCCCCTGAGATGACAGGGCACATGGATAATGTCCCTGATCAGAGGGTGGAACTGTCAAATACTGTGACAGAGGCAACATTCTAAAGGCCTAACAGCCATATATATGTACTACGGTGATAATGTCGATATTATCTTAAACCATAAAGCTATACCTCTAGATACACTTTTACCTGAATACACGCGCTACGCACTCTGTATGCTATTTGCGTACAGAGTCCTGTACGCGGTACGTACTTGGCGTACACACACCGCGCTGAGTGTACAGAGTACGCACAGCGCGCGCACACACAATTGATAACCTTTAAACCTTATTAGTAATACAATGTAATAATATGGTTACACTTTAAACTTTTATGCAGCAAAGCACTGCAATGATGTTATACATTAAACCTTAAGTAGCGCTGACGGTATAAAGTACCCGCAGTGCGTACACCTTATCAATACTTATAAACCTTATACAGTTAAATACGCTTTAAACCCTAGCAGGGAAATGAGGACACAACACCGATATGTAGTTGAACCACAGGGTTCTAAGGCCACAGTGGATTATTTCAAAAGGTGAAACAGTACAACTTATACACTACAGGCTAACAAAATAAATCTACAACAGAATAATGGCTACAGTCAATGTACATACGTGTGAATAATCACGTGCGCTTCCCGGTCCCGGTCCTCCGCTAATCAGGTTGAAAGCGTTAAGAATTTGTGATAGTGACCTGGCCTTCAGCTCGCTCTTTATTCAGTAGATCAAAACATAATACAATAGACACTGTGTACTCTTCTTCCATTGGTTCGAGGGTGGGACATATCCTGTGCACCGGGGACCATTGGTCAGTTCAAGAAGTGGGCGATGGCTAGGACTTGAGATGTGGTTTCTGTTGTTTACATCTGAGTTCCCGCCCCATGATCAGTTAAACCCATCACATTAATCATAAATCTGGTATTATTAATAACTTAATGAGGTAATACTTAATAATGTTCTTGTTCCCACCAGATTAATGTTTACGTGTCTCTGAACAATATGATCCCACACATGATATGATTATCTATTTCAATCTTCAAGATATACATATATCCACATATTCATATATATACATATATATATATATATATATATAAAACGAAGGAAGTCTGGCGGCACTCAGGAGACTTTTCAAATGATGAATTTATTGAGGTAACATCCAACAATCGTCGACGGGCGGAGGCCCGAAACAATTGTTGGAAGTTACCTCAATAAATTCATCATTTGAAAAGTCTCCTGAGTGCCGCCAGACTTCCTTCGTTATATTTGGATGTTTTCATCTTATGGAGGGCACCGGAGCAGTTGATACATCAGCAAGGGGAGTGCCGGCTTCATTGTTGCTATATATATATATATATATATATATATATATATATACACACACATGTACACACATACTCCTGCTATTACAAGTTGTTAGGAATTATATATTTATTCATTCATATATATATATATATATATATATATGAACACCTACATTTCCATGGGTTTTAGACTAGGAATGTTAATATCTTAAAATTTCTATCTGTCTGGTCTTGTTGTGGTTAGCTATTGTTTCTGATTTTCTAAACAGAATCGGTTCCTGGGTATTGTCACTTCGTTTGTTTTTACTTTCAGGTGAGACAATGACAATTCAGTACTCATTGTTTTAAATAGAAACTTGGCTATTTTAGTAAACAAAGGTGTATGCCTTCTTTATAGAATTTCAAAGCTTAGTGTAAATAAGGCCATTGTATTTTAGTCTCTGGGAGTTTTAATTTATGTGTGACTGATTTTCATGCTATTTAAAGGTTAACGCAGACAGTGTGGGATTTATACAAATATATATATTAGATTTATGATATGTCTTTGTGGCTTTTCCATGAGAGTACAAACTCCACTGTAATTACTCATACCACGCTCAACCCGCGCAGGACCGTGGGTGCGACCACACGCAATTTGCGAATATGTGCACGCATGGCAGAACAAGTGCAAGCGCAGCGGGCATGTGTGTGTGGTTTGTACGTGATGTGTGTACTGGAATATTTTTTCGACTTTGACAACGGGATAGTACGTATATTGGCCCTCATTCCGAGTTGTTCGCTCGGTATTTTTCATCGCATCGCAATGAAAATCCGCTTAGTACGCATGCGCAATGTTCGCACTGCGACTGCGCCAAGTAACTTTGCTATGTAGAAAGTAATTTTACTCACGGCTTTTTCATCGCTCCGGCGATCGTAATGTGATTGACAGGAAATGGGTGTTACTGGGCGGAAACACGGCGTTTCAGGGGCGTGTGGCTGAAAACGCTACCGTTTCCGGAAAAAACGCAGGAGTGGCCGGAGAAACGGTGGGAGTGCCTGGGCGAACGCTGGGTGTGTTTGTGACGTCAAACAGGAACGACAAGCACTGAACTGATCGCACAGGCAGAGTAAGTCTGAAGCTACTCTGAAACTGCTAAGTAGTTAGTAATCGCAATATTGCGAATACATCGGTCGCAATTTTAAGAAGCTAAGATTCACTCCCAGTAGGCGGCGGCTTAGCGTGTGTAACTCTGCTAAATTCGCCTTGCGACCGATCAACTCGGAATGAGGGCCCTTATGCATACACATAATAATCACAATATCAAAGGTGACCTCATATTCACCATTATAGTATAAAGCATAAGAGAATCCATTTTTGTTTCTAGCTAGATGATACAGCATATTCATTTGAACTTTATACAGACTAAAAGTACAATAACAAATTAGTCAGCTGAAGAGCCATGTACACACATCCGAAAAGCTCATAGAGTCCAGTTTAATTCCTAATATGGACACATAGTTGAAGATCACGAGTATCTCTTGATTGTCTTTGCCAATTGTCCTAATATTGCATAACACTGTACTCAAGATGAATGAAATCATATGGGAGGGTTATAAGAATGGGGCGTAACTGTATATTATAAAAATCATTGTATTGACTTTTCTGTTGTTGATTCATTTTGACCCAGGAAGAGAGATGTGGTCTCTCAACCTGTATATGGGCGTGGTCCTTAAATAAAATATATGTCACTTGCTTTCTAAATCTGACTTCCATATAGTCATTTACTTTAACATTAACTCAAACAACAACAACATGGTGAAATTAGTATTTAACAGCAGATAAATCGCTCTAAGTTGTCTGCAAAAGAGAAACAATGTCGTCGTCAGATGAATCTCTGTATGTACTGTGGAGAAAGTGATCACCAACTGACAACCTGTTCCAAGCATCCGGAAAACAGGTGTTCCTAGTCTCCATAGGAGGGTTGAAGCTAGGAGGCGTAAACACTCTCCAAGCAAGAAGGATTCCATTATCTCTGTTTCTCTGCAGCTTCCCATCAGTTCTTAAACTTCTCCTGCTCTACTAGATTCTGGCGCTGCAGAAAATTTCATTTCGGCTGACCTGGCGTGCATACATCAGATACCTACTAGGAAGCTTTCTCAAGCCATCACTTTCATGGCAGTAGACAGTAGTCCTATACCTCATGGGACTATTCTCCAAGAGACATGCAATTTAACCCTCCAGGTGGGGGTGTTACATTCTGAGGCTATCTCATTCTTAGTTATCTACGGAGCAACTCATCCTCTCGTTATCGGACTTCCTTGGCTCTAGCAACATAATCCTCAATTGGACTGGACTTCCATGCAGATTCTTTCCTGGGGTTCTAAGTGTCATAAATGTTTTCGCAAGGTCATTCCAGCTCGTCAGGCGGAGGTTCCTATTCCTGAAGATCTCCCTGAGCAATACCACCCATTTGCTGATGTTTTTAGTAAGGGAGAAGCAGACAAATTACCACCGCATAGAGAATGGGACTGCCACATTTACCTTATACCTGGCAAATCTCCACCCAGAGGAAGAACTTATCCTTTGTACATTCCCGAAACAGCTCCCATGTACGAGTACATCAAGGAGAACCTTGAGAAGGGCTTCAGACGTCCCTCATCTTCGCATGCAGGAGCAGGTTTCTTCTTTGTCAAAAAGAAGGATGGAGGACTCCGCCCCGGTATCGAGATCAGGAGCCACAATATTTTCAAAATTAGATCTAAGAGGGGCATATAATTTAATTTGTATACATGCCGGCGATGAATGGAAGACCACATTTAACACTCGTGATGGGCATTACGAGTATTTGATAATGCCATTCGGTCTCAGTAATGCACCAGCAGTGTTCCAGCACTTCATAAACAAAATCTTCCGAGATTTATTGTACCAGTCCGTTGTTGTATATTTAGACGACATTTTAATCTTCTCCCGTGACCTTCAAACTCATAGTCAGCAGGTCCAAGAAGTGCTCAGAAGATTGAGGAAGTATCAATTGTTCTGCAAACTTGAGAAATGTGTCTTCGAAGTGCCATCCATTGCATTCTTGGGTTACATTATTTACGGTTCTAATCTGTGCATGGATCCAGAAAAGGTCAAAGCCATTCTCTCCTGGAATGAACCTTCAACTCTCAAGGCAACTCAATGCTTCCTAGGGTTTGCCAATGATTATAGAAAATTTATTCATAGCTTCTCAACTTTGGTGGCTCCTATCACAGCTCTCACTAGCAAAAATGCCAACCCGACTGTTTGGCCTCCCAAAACAAGCTTTTCGGCTATTAAAAGAAGCATTCACTTAAGCCCCTGTACTTCAGCAACCAGACATTTCTCGGCCATTCATTCTGGAAGGCGACGCTTCTTCTGTGGGCGATTCTCCAATGAGAAAATTCATCCTTGTGCTTATTTTTTCAAGAAAATTCTCTTCCACCGAGAAGAATTATCCTATTGGGGGAAAAGGAATTATTGGCAAATAAACTTCCTTTTGAAGAGTGGTGATACCTCTTAGGAGCTCAATTCCCAATAACCATTTTCACGGATCACCGAAATCTTCTGTTCCTCAAGGGTCTTCAATGCTGCTCTCCTCGCCAGGCACGGTGGTATCAATTATTTTCTTGCATTAATTTCAAGCTCACCTACCTTCCTGGCTCTCAGAATGGGAAGGCGGATACTCTCTCCCGTTCCCTCTGCCCTGAAGAGGAACTGTCTCCAGAGGAACCATGTCCCATCCTCAATCTGGCAGTTTTTGCTTCAACCAAAATGAACCCTACTCCTCCTCCTGGTAAGAATTTTGTTGCTCCCAATCTTCGCAAGCAACTTCTACAATGGGCACACTCCTCTCTTCTCAGGTCATGTAGGGACTCAAAAAACTTTGGAATTCCTGAGAAGATCCTATTGGTTGCCCACCATGCAACAAGACACTCAAACTTTCATTGCTTCCTGTGTTAGATGCGCCCTGCATAAGTTGCCCCGTCAAGCACCTGTGGGTCCATTCCAGGTTATCCATGGACTCACATATCGATGGACTTTGTCACTGATTTTCCTCCATCACAGCGAAAGAATACCGTCTGGGTCATCATTGACCGCTTCTCTAAAATGGCGCATTTTATCCCACTCTCTGGTCTGCTCTCTGCTCTTCAACTCTCCAAGTTATTTATTTCTGAGATCTTTCGTCCTCCTGGATTACGAAGAAAAATAGTTTTGGATCGTGGAGTCCAATTTGTTGCAAAGTTCTGGAAATCTCTTTGCGCTTCTCTTCAAATCAAGTTGAAGTTCTCCACAGCTTACTATCCTCAGAGTAATGGACAGACTGAGCGAGTTAAGCAAGATTTAGAGACATTCCTCTGCATGTTTCTTTCCTCCTCTCAAGATATTGGGTCGACTTACTCCCCTGGGCCGAATTCTCTCACAATAATACTTATCATTCCTCTTCATGTTCAACACCCTTCTTCACCGTTTTTTGGGCAACAACCACGGATCCCAGAATTCAAGTCCATACCGCTTCTGGATGTCCCAGCGGCTCAAGCTGTGCTTGAAGACTTTTCCTCAAATTGGAAATCAGTCCATTCTGCATTAAAAAAGTCTTCCAAGGGATACAAACTATTTGCTGATCGGAAGAGAAAAGCTGTTCCTTATTTTCAAGCTGGTGACAGAGTGTGGCTCTCCACCTGAAACCTTCATCTTCGAGTACATCTATGAAATTTGCACCCCGGTACATTGGTCTATTCACCATTCAGAAGGTAATCAACCCTGTTGCCTTTCAGCTCAAACTTCCTCCTTATCTCCACATTCTGAACTCCTTCCATGTCTCCCTATTCAAGCCTCTGATTCTGAATCGGTTTCAGTCTCAACCTCCCTCTGGTCCTAAGGTGCACACTCAACATCGTGTCGAGTTCGAAATTGAAAAGATCTTGGACTCCCGAATCCGCTACGGATGTCTTCAGTACCTCATTGACTTGAGAGGATATGGACCTGAGGTGAGATCTTGGATCTTCACTGAGGATGTCCATGCTCCTCTTGTTTATAGATTCCATTCCAGGTTTCCGCAAAAGCCTAATAAGCATCCAGTGGCTGCTCCTAAAGGAGGGGGTACTGTCACAAAATGGAGGTTTACAGCGCTTCCCAGTCACACTTTGACCTACCTGCGGCGCAGTCCAAAGCACTGTCTGCCATTCGCTGGTCTATCCGGCGTCCCGCACTGTCAGTCACAGCATCCATTTCAGGATAGTTAGGCTTCAGCTCCTTCCCGACCTACTAGGCCTCAGTCCACTCTGAAGCCTAGCCAGGAGTACTGCATGTTACATCCTGATCAGCTGACTCTACAGAGAACTCTCTAACTAGTGTTTTCCAGACATGTGATCCCTTCAGCCTATCACCAGAGAGCAAGGGGTATATATTCCAGCTCCAAGCACTGGGAAGCTGTCAGTGCTTTGTTGTCCTCAAGCCCGTAACAAGCTCCTGCAATCTCCTGCTTAAAAAGACAGTGCATTACCAACTTCAGCACTTCCTGACTCCTATCTCCAGGATATCTGCAAACCTGCACCGGTGGTTCTCATCTCCAGGATATCTGCAAACCTGTACTGCTGGTTATCCCATCTCCAGGATATCTGCAAGCCTGCACCGCTGGTTGTCCTATCTCCAGTATACCTGCAAACCTGCACTGCTGGTCAATACAGTCTCCAGTTTATCTGTAAGGCTGCATCACTGAGTATTCTATCCCGCTATTCTGAACTACTGGTTCAATACCAGCTTCCAGCTATCCTGTACTGCTGGTTCAATCCCAGCTTCCAGCTATCCAGCTAATTTGTACTGCTGGTTCAATCCCAGCTTCCAGCTATCAATCTCTGCCACAAGTGTAACTCAACTTTCATTGCACTGGTATCCCCAGTGTTCTAGTTCCCCATAGTTGTAAAAACACCTGTGGCCAGCCATAGTCTTTAGCCGAACCTGCCACGCCATATATCAAGCCCGCACTATTCCGTCCTCGGAGCTCCAGCCAACTAGCTACTAGACCTCGTCCGGTTCCACAAGTACCAACAACCGTGACACAGACTGTATGTCTGAAGCTATTCAATTATAAGTAGGGTTGCCACCTCATCCCTTTAATTCTGGACACATATTAATTACACAGGTTCTGTGGCTGATTAAAACCAGGTGAAATGGAGTCGTGAAGTATGTCAGCCTCACAGGGCCAGATTAGGCCTTGGGGGTGCCCTGGGCACTTTAGACAAGGGGGTCCCAGTGGAAGGGGGGGGGTATATAAGATTGTGCATACCTCCCAGCATGACCCATTTCAGGAGGGACAAAATGCTCTTTCAAGGACTTCACTCTTAATATATGATTGTAGTCACCTGTGTTGAAATAGTTCATTGATAATAAGGATGTTTCAACACAGGTGATTACAATCATAACTTAAGGAGGAAGTCCATGTAGAGAGCATTTTGTCCCTACTGGAATGGGTCATGTTGGGATGTATGGATTGTGTATATTAAATTTAGCCCAATGGTGTTGTCAAAGTCGAAAAATATAGCGACCTATGATGCCTTGTACTAACCCTATGCACTTGCCCGCTGCACGTGCACATTCTCTCCCGTGCGTGCGCATATTCGCAGTTGCGTGACGGCGCCTCCACGGTCATGCGCTCAGGCGCGTGGTATGTGCATTTACAGTAGAGTTTGTGTGCGTCTGGCGGGCGACTTGATCGTTACATAGTTAATCCAAATAATGTATTTTATAGGTTATGGTCCCCTTAATAATATCAGTAAGTTTGTTTAGTGTAACTGGTTCATGGACAGAGAGATCCCTCTTTACATGATACGAAGGGTCAGACAGGTTTTGAGCAGTGGTGTTTAGTATGCAACGGTAGAGTATATTATCAGTAACATTCCGGTGTTGGTTTGAAAGAGATTAATCGCTCCTGCTTATAGTTATGTTTATAAGAAGTTTATGGACATTTACTATATTTGGAGTTCATTATCCATGCGGCAGGAATCCTGAGATTCCCTCCCACCTGAGCAGTCTGAAATAGTCACAGCCCACCTGTTCGAATCAACCTATGACCTTTTGTTATAATGTGAAGACAGATTCCTGTGTCCAATGAACAATGAGATTGTAGGGCCCTTTGTAGTGTACTGTATGTAGTGTATATAAGAACAGCCAGCCTGGCCCAGCTCAGTCTACTCTCCACAACGGTTTTCATCATTGACTAACTAGAGAGCTGGTTCCAGGACTGCGCAGCGATCATTCCCCAGTGTGTAAGTTTTTCTCTGTAACCAACTTATTCTCTGTTTATATTTGCCATACTCTTTCTCTCTCTCTCTCTCTGTTATTGTTTAGGATTAAGACGCTGTTGTATATTGTATATTTTCAGTTATTCTGTTTAGGTGTTTTATGTTAGTGCTGTAGTGTATAAGCTGTTAACTGTTTTCTCCTTTTTACATAGCTAAATCTCGTTAGTAAAGGTGTTGGAACCTCAGCAAGGTGTCTGTGTTTCTCTAGCTAGTATAGAGGGATTCTGAGCGTCTCAATCGCTCAATCAGCTTTCATGTAATAGAGGTTAATCAGCGTTACATTGTGTTAACATTACAAGACCAAGGTTTACAGTATAAGCTTAGCCTTTCAGTGTGTTGCATACAAGGTTTACTGTGTGTCATCCTGTGAGCGTCTGCGCCGCTCGTGTTCCTCTCGTGGGCACAGCGTCCGCTATGCTAGTAGCATAGCATTACGGTGCTCGGGCCGCCTATAGCGTGCTCAATACCCAGCGTAAGCCGTGAGCGAACGTGCCGCTCGTGCGTCTCGACCACTGCCTAGCGTCTGCTACGCTAAGTGCGTACCATTACGGTACCCCGTACGCCCATTGCGTACTGAGTCTCTTACCAATATATAGTGAATGTTATAAGATAAATAATTAGCTTTATCAATTGGCGGCTCGTCCGTCCTCCACATATCCGCTCTAGCGAACACAAGCAGACTTTATCTGTCAGCAAAGGGCGGGAAGGTGTATCCCTTCGTATCCGTGTTGCTGGTGAGGGATACGGTAGTGCTGACTAGATAAGCGTCTGCATCGCTACGTTGTAGGAGTGCTGGTGGAATCCAGCACCGGAAGGTAAGAACAGTACGCTATTGTCTTTTAAAACTGTTTTATTTCTGTTTGATACACATTGCGTACGCAACACACGCACACACCTGCATTTTTCATTTGTGTAATTTCACATCTCGCCTTCCTGTTTGCCATTTATCATTGATAACGTGCTGAGAAAGATTTGTTGCTATTGGTAGTTAAAAGTAAAATTAATACGTAAGGAAGTAATTTGTAAAACACGCACACGGCTTTGCTTAAGATACAAGGGAAATCTGTGTGGTGTTCAGTAAATGATTACAGTTAAATATCATTTGCATTGATAGAAACGTGTTACTTGTGTTACTGTGGACGTGTCTGGCAAGGGCTTACACACGTAGCGTATATTATGCAACGGAGCGTATGGATACGCCCACGTAATACAAATCACACGATAGTATTGTTTTAGTAGGCGATAGGGAAGCAACGCGATAATAGCGCAAGTCAATCTCAGTGTCTTAAATTTTAGCGTAAAAGATCCTTCTCTAGTTGTAACTCCTTTGGGACTAGACTGCGATACTGAATGAAAGGGATTTCTGTACAGAAACGAAAGTAAAGAGTATATGAGGTGAAAGAGTGTGTATACATATATATATATATATATAAGTTTCTCATTTTTGGGTGGAACCACAGGAAATCGAGTTCTCGTGAGGTACATTCGTGAAAGTGACAGCGCGGTGGCTTGGGAGGCATCCCTTGTTAAATATTGAAATAAGAGCATTAGAGTATAGCAGACCAGGAAGTCACGGACCAGGAGGTCCAGAGACAGACCAGGAGGTCTAGGTGCAGCAGACTAGGAAGTCCGCTATAAGATAAAGTCAAGAAGCACAACCCCAGGAGGGTTGGTGCGGTACCCATATAGGCCATTAAGCTCTGGCTGAAGGAATTCGCTGCCACAATTTTCGATTCCGTTGGTCGTTCCGCACATAAGATTAGTTGCTTATGTGCAGTACGATTGTACCGCATGTAATTGTGTGCATTAGTTTGTAACTTGACCCAGTACCATTTGCGTACGCTAGAGGGGTCATAAACGCTATTTGTACATTCTAACGTGATTTGTGTAAAAAAAAAATTATTTTAAGGGAGGTTCGCTGGTCACTCAGGAATTCTCTAACAACCGATACTTGCTGGGGACGGGTAACCTTCTCCCACAACGCCCCAGTAAATAAAGGTTCATAGGGGCCCTAGGTTGGGTACAGCAGCTCTGAGTCAGTGATTGAAGTACTGGCCAACGTGGGCGAAGAGTGGGTGAAAGCACTCGGTCGAACTTTCACCGTCGGCTTACCCCGGGCAACTTGGTTTTTATAAGGGTTCGCTGAAGACCCTGATTTGAAGGTCAGAGGTAGTGAAAGCAACACCTGCAAAGATGGGGGCCAGTTGTTCAGGTAAGGGACGATCAACCCTGGTTCAGGTTGATTTAGTAAACCGGCCAATAGGGTCGGCAAGGTATATCATGTGTGAGAAATACGGTTCACACACAGAGGTCTTGTGCGATGAATGGGAAAGAATGACTGTGCATGACGGGGAAAAGTTCCCACGGGTAGGCAGTTTTAGCCCCGAGGTGTTACAAAATCTAAGGAGAAGGATATGTCTCATTAAATCTGCAAAGAGACGGATCAAACATTATGATTATTTACAATTATGGCAACAGGAAGGTGAAATACAAAGAGGATTGGCTCAAGCGGCTGGATCTAACCCTATCAGGAAACTGATAGCCACCACACCACCACCACCATACATAACAGGAGAGAAAGTGGTTACAGAGAATGGCACACTGGTGTATGATAAACATGCACTTAGTAACTGTATAGATGTTAAGAATAATGTAACTAAGATTGTTGATGCTAATACTAACTCGTGCAAGCTGTACCCTGTTTTAAACTTTCCCCAGGATTGTGACCAAGAGGATGAGCCCACAACAATATCGGCACTCTCTCTAGCAGCCACCATAGCAGAAACAACAGTGGGCACAGCCCAACCAGTAAGAGCAGTATCAAAGGCCCCTAGTGGAGGGACAGGTGAGGTCGTATCAACTGGTAAGTACGGCACTGTACACTATGCAGAAACCATTACACCACATGTTGTAGAATCTACTCAGAATGATGTTATTGAACTTAATCCTGTTAGGGTAATTGCAGTACCAAATGGGAAAACTGACACTTCAGGAGTCACTCCTGTCAGAAACATCGCCATGCATTGCCCCTTTTCCCGAACGGAATTAAGATCAATGGTGTCTGAATTCCCTGATCCTAGGAAAGATCTAGTTGCAAGCCAGAAGTACATTAGAGAGCTAGGAAATACTGTGGAGCCCAATAACAAAGATTGGCGGACATTGCTGAGGGCATGTTTACCCTCCAATGTTGACTCAGCGAAATTTATAGCTGACTGTAGACTAGATGAAGAGGTACGCCTTACTGAGGAGTACAATCAAGATAGTGTGAAAAGAATTAATTTGCAGCTAGGAGAATATTTCCCAGCTGTTGCTAAATGGATCAAAATTTTCTCCATCAAGCAAAAAGAGGGAGAAATAGCTGCTGATTATTTTCATCGGGCACTGCAGGAAATGGCTAAGTATACAGGGATAGAAGACATTAAGACAAATGTGAATCATAGAGAAGTAGCAGTATCTGTGTTAATGGATGGTTTAAACTTAAAGGAAGTATTGAGGACGAGGGTACAGACCACCCAACCATGTTGGCGAGGTTTATCGGTGGCTACTTTGAGAGAGGCCGCTATTGATCATGATCGGAACATCACCAGACACAGGGAGTCGCAGAGTGATAAGCTGATGGCCGTAAGTATACAGGCCCTTACCACAAGGCCAATTCAGCATAAGTCTCAGACCCCTGTGGGTAAGTCAAATGTGGTAACTTGTTATTACTGTCATAAAGAGGGACATTTTGCACGAGACTGTAGATTGAAAAATGTACAAAAATCATATCAACCCCCTAGACAACGACATGACACACGAAATTGGGATCAAGGACCGCAGAGACGGAGTTATGAGCCACACACAGGGGAAACAAAAAGGTATCCCCCAAGAAGAGACTGGCAAGTCTCTGATAGTTCCCATTTACCCCCTTCACAGGTAATAGCTGCCAGCGCAATGCAGGGAGGTCACCACATACAATAGGGGTGGGGCCACACCTGTAGTCTGCAGCCAGTGAAATTAATTGCGAGCCTTGGAAGTGAACCCGAGGTCACAATTGATGTAGCTGGTAAATCTCTAAATTTCCTTGTAGATACGGGGGCGGCCAAGTCAGTGATAAATTCGACCGTGGGCATGAGAACCACTGGTAAAACAATTCCAGCCATGGGAGTAACAGGAGTAGTACAACACTATCCTTTAAGCAAATCTGCAGAGATTACGATAGGGCCTTTGCATTCCAAGCATTCTTTTCTGCTGGCTGCATCGGCTCCGACTAATCTCCTAGGGAGAGATTTACTGTGCAAAATGGGATGTGTCATATATTGTACTCCTGAAGGTGTGTTCTTGGACATACCCGAAAACCACGCTCAGGAAATGCAGGATATGCTAGACTCCCCAACAAGATTAATGTCACACACTGTTATTGTAAATAGGTGTCCGTCCAAAGTAGAGGAAATGATTTCCCAGATACCGGAATCACTTTGGACCAAGGATGGACAAGACACTGGATTAATGGCAAACGTAGCCCCAGTAGTTGAACAAGTAAAAGATGGTAGGATAGCTCCAAAAATCCCACAATACCCTCTGAAGCCAGAGGTGGAGTTAGGAGTTTACCCTGTAATAGAGCGCTTGCTACAACAGGGCATTCTGGTAAGGACGTCCAGCACTGCCAATAGTCCCATCTTCCCTGTTAAAAAAAATGCGGGGGGAGGGGTTACAGATTAGTGCAGGATCTAAGAGGGCCAAATCCAGCTGTCATCCTTATGCAAATCCCTCCCACTGCCAAATTTTTCACTGTGATTGACCTCTGCTCCGCCTTCTTCTCGGTACCTCTGCACCCTGACAGTCAATACTTATTCGCATTTACATACAGAGGAGTTCAGTACACCTGGACTCGCTTACCACAAGGTTTCATTGACAGTCCAAGTATTTTCTCACAGGCCTTGCATGATTGTTTACATTCCTTTCAACCTGAGAGTGGATCAATATTAATACAGTACGTAGATGACCTACTGCTGTGTTCATATTCACTTGAATCGTCCCTGAGAGATACGAAACAACTCCTGTTTCATCTTTCAGACACCGGACACAAGGTTTCCAAAGATAAGTTACAATTATGCCAGACCAGGGTGAAGTATTTGGGACACTGTCTGACACAAGGACTGAGACACCTCACCGCTGATAGAATTCAAGCAATTCGTGACATGACCCTGCCACAAACCCAGCAACAGATAAAAACGTTTTTAGGAATGTGTGGGTATTGCCGTAACTGGATCCCAGGGTTTTCTATACTGGCCCTGCCTTTGCAGGAGATGGTCTCATCAAACAAACCTGATCGGATTTCGCACACAGACGAGTCTGAGATGGCATTTGAGAGACTTAAACAGTGCCTAACGCAGGCACCAGCATTAGGCATGCCAGATTATGGAAAACCCTTTGAGCTATACGGAACAGAGAGTGCTGGGTGCGTGGCAGGTGTCTTAACCCAGAAGCATGGTGATGCCAGCAGGCCGGTAGCCTACTATAGCGCTCAGCTAGACACGGTAGTGCGATCCCTCCCACATGCTTGCGAAGTGTTGCAGCAATAGCATTGCTAGTAAGTAAAAGCGAAGATGTAGTGCTAGGACACAACCTCACAATTCATACACCACATGCAGTGTCAGCCTTACTGAATTCTGCCCAAACCAGACACGTCTCATCAGCGCGGTTTACAAGATGGGAATTGGCATTAATGGCCCCGGTAAACATCACCATAAAGAGATGCAGCGCACTAAATCCTGCAACATATCTCCCAGGTGTGCCTGGACAGCCACAAAGGGTGGAGGATGAGAGTGATGGTGAAGGAGGATTTAGTAAGGAAAATGACACACATGATTGTATGGAATATTTGACCCAAAATTTCACGGCAAGGCCTGACATCAGTGACAACCCACTGGAAGATGTAGATTTTACTTTCTACACTGACGGCAGTTGTCACAGACAGACGGACTCGGGAGACTTGTGTACTGGATACGCAGTTGTAGATGACCAAGGTACCATAGAAGCGGAACCCCTAGGCCCACCACACTCAGCACAAGTTGCTGAACTGGTTGCCCTAACCAGAGCATGCGAATTGGCTAAAGGCAAGTAAGCCAATATCTACACAGATTCTAGGTACGCCTTCGGAGTAGTCCATGATTTCGGGGCCCTATGGCACCTCAGAAATTTCATGACGGCAGCTGGCACACCCGTAGCGCATGCAGCCCACATCAAAAGAATTCTAACAGCGATACAGGAACCCGACAGAGTGGCTGTTATCAAGTGTAAAGCTCACACATATAGCCAAGACCCGGTATCACTTGGTAACAGCCGAGCAGACGAAGCTGCTAAATCAGCAGCCAGTACCCCCATACAGACAGACAGCACACAACTGACGGTATTTAATACTGTAAACACACAGAAATTATATGAAATGCAAAATTTGTGTTCACCACAAGAAAAGGCAGTTTGGAGGTCAAAAGGATATGGCCAGGAGTCCTCAGGACTCTGGACAGATGGACAGGGTAAGCCAGTGGCACCCAGAGCATACCTTCCAAGTCTAGCGGAAGCAGCACATGGGCTGACTCATCTAGGCAAAGAAGGAATGTGTAAGTTGGTAAGAGCTTATTGGTGCGCCCCAGGATTTTCTTCCCATGCGGGTAAAAGAGCGATGACATGTCTCACCTGCTTGAGGAAGAATATCGGAAAGGCAATACCAACAGAGCCATCCCATATCCCTCCTACAGATGGTCCTTTCCAGGTAATACAAATTGATTTCATACAATTGCCACCTTGTAGAAATTTAAAGTATGTATTGGTTTGTATTGACGTGTTCTCAAATTGGGTTGAAGCATTTCCTGCGGCCATAAATACCGCTGTGTTTACTGCAAAGAAAATTGTGCAGGAATTTGTGTGTAGGTAAGGTATCCCTAGAATCATTGAGAGTGATAGGGGTACCCATTTTACAGGTGAAGTTTTTCAAGCAATGTGTAAGTTGATGGGAATTAATAGTAAGCTGCATACTCCGTACCGCCCCCAGGCGAGTGCGATGGTGGAAAGAGTAAACAGCACTATTAAAAACAAATTAAGCAAGGTAATGGCTGAAACAGGATTGTTGTGGCCCGAAGCTTTGCCAATCGTATTATACAGCATCAGAACCACTCCCAGGTCCCCTCTTAATCTGTCTCCTTTTGAAATTCTGTTTGGTCGACAACCCCATGTTATGATTAACCCCCAGGATGATTTGAAATGTAACAATGAAGTAACTGTAAAGTATTTGGTTAAGATGAGTAAGCAATTGAGGAATCAGAATGATAATCTAAAGTTGGTGATTCCTGATTTGCCAGACAGTAATTGTCATGACATTGAACCTGGGGATTATGTAATGATACGGAATTTTCTACACTCAGGTTGCCTTATTGACAGATGGGAAGGACCATATCAAGTCTTATTGACCAGCACGACAGCATTGAAGGTTGCCGAGAGAGAGACTTGGGTCCATTCGTCTCATTGTAAAAAGGTTGCCGACCCAGAGAGGTCCCGTGATAAAGAACAGACGGTAGAGGTTGTATCACTAGAGTGTCTGTTCCTGGAAGGTTGAGACGACACCTGAGCGCTGAGAATAATAAGACCGGAAACGTTTGTCGAGCCAGATTTCTTTTTCCCTTTTGTTATTTTCTCCAGTTCCCATCTCCCTCCTATTCTCCTCCCCCTTCTTATTTTTCTCCTTTTCCTCCTATAAGATGGACTTGTCCCAAGAGACTGTGATCCGGATTTTTCTGTTGACCATGATGTTGACCAGAGCAGTCTGTTTCGGTGAGAGTACCATGGAGGTCGAGAAAGGATCTGGAATGGGTTCTGATGACCAGGATGGAGGCGTAGTTTTCCAAGAGCAACATAATCACCAAGTACAAAGACATCCGCTTGGAAGAAGAATTTGGCAACCTCTTTTATACAGACCATTGATGAACTATGTCACAGACCCCCAATATCCCTAGTGACTTTAACTTTTTACGAAAGCCCAATACTTTAGAGACTGTAATTTTATGGACACTGGAAAAGCTTTTGTCGCTATTTACAGCAAAAGCACAGAGAGACATCAGACAACATGTACATCAGACAAGACCTCAATCGGCGACTGTTTATTTAAACTCACATAGTTTACGACTGCATTTATAACGATTGTTTCTTATCTTCATCTCTACAACCTCCAGGTAGTATCTCACATAGTCGACAGGTGATTCTCACATATTAGCATTCACATGTTCCCCCCCTTCATGTATCATCAACTAAATGTGCTCCCCCATTTGTTGCAACCAAAAGCCGAAAAGAGCTCGGTAGAGTTTGACAGTCCATCCACAGACCCTTAATACGGGATAAGAAGGATTCAAATGTATACTTCGCAATACCTCGAAGCTTGATTTAGAACACGTACGGCACGATGATATATGACCCCTCAAACATGGATCTCATACACACATGCTTTTACTGTCTCACTAGGTCATACTTTTCCCACCTTCTCCTCTCCTCCCTTTACCCAATCATAAAAAGGTATTTACATAATGACATATATTTTTCTGTTTGAACTGTTTAGGAAGTGGCAGTTATTGGTGACTGCCAAAGGGTGGACTGTCAAAGTTGAAAAATATAGCGACCTATGATGCCTTGTACTAACCCCATGCGCTTGCCCGCTGCACGTGCACATTCTCTCCCGTGCGTGCGCATATTCGCAGTTGCGTGACGGCGCCTCCACGGTCGTGCGCTCAGGCGCGTGGTATGTGCATTTACGGTAGAGTTTGTGTGCGTCTGGCGGGCGACTCGATCGTTACATAGTTAATCCAAATAATGTATTTTATAGGTTATGGTCCCCTTAATAATATCAGTAAGTTTGTTTAGTGTAACTGGTTCATGGACAGAGAGATCCCTCTTTACATGATACGAAGGGTCAGACAGGTTTTGAGCAGTGGTGTTTAGTATGCAACGGTAGAGTATATTATCAGTAACATTCCGGTGTTGGTTTGAAAGAGATTAATCGCTCCTGCTTATAGTTATGTTTATAAGAAGTTTATGGACATTTACTGTATTTGCAGTTCATTATCCATGCGGCGGGAATCCTGAGATTCCCTCCCACCTGAGCAGTCTGAAATAGTCACAGCCCACCTGTTCGAATCAACCTATGACCTTTTGTTATAATGTGAAGACAGATTCCTGTGTCCAATGAACAATGAGATTGTAGGGCCCTTTGTAGTGTACTGTATGTAGTGTATATAAGAACAGCCAGCCTGGCCCAGCTCAGTCTACTCTCCACAACGGTTTTCATCATTGACTAACTAGAGAGCTGGTTCCAGGACTGCGCAGCGATCATTCCCCAGTGTGTAAGTTTTTCTCTGTAACCAACTTATTCTCTGTTTGTATTTGCCATACTCTTTCTCTCTCTCTCTCTGTTATTGTTTAGGATTAAGACGCTGTTGTATATTGTATATTTTCAGTTATTCTGTTTAGGTGTTTTATGTTAGTGCTGTAGTGTATAAGCTGTTAACTGTTTTCTCCTTTTTACATAGCTAAATCTCGTTAGTAAAGGTGTTGGAACCTCAGCAAGGTGTCTGTGTTTCTCTAGCTAGTATAGAGGGATTCTGAGCGTCTCAATCGCTCAATCAGCTTTCATGTAATAGAGGTTAATCAGCGTTACATTGTGTTAACATTACAAGACCAAGGTTTACAGTATAAGCTTAGCCTTTCAGTGTGTTGCATACAAGGTTTACTGTGTGTCATCCTGTGAGCGTCTGCGCCGCTCGTGTTCCTCTCGTGGGCACAGCGTCCGCTACGCTAGTAGCGTAGCATTACGGTGCTCGGGCCGCCTATAGCGTGCTCGATACCCAGCGTAAGCCGTGAGCGAACGTGCCGCTCGTGCATCTCGACCACTGCCTAGCGTCTGCTACGCTAAGTGCGTACCATTACGGTACCCCGTACGCCCATTGCGTACTGAGTCTCTTACCAATATATAGTGAATGTTATAAGATAAATAATTAGCTTTATCAGTGTATATTAGATTTAAACTAATAGTTGAATAAGTCCTGGGTACTGTTTATAGTGCCACCTAATTGATAGACAACTATTTTATCAAATGTTCTTGTAGTGGAGCAAAAGACAACTTCAACAACCTTAAAATACACACAGAAAAATAAATTCTATAATTTATCTTGTCACATGCAAAAAATAGCAGCAGACTCTGTACTACTTACACACTGGGATAGGACTCAGGAGGACTGTGTGTGTGTGTCTAGACCCTCATTAGATAACAAGTTACACAGATCTCAGACGCCACAGTTATCCCACCCTGTGTCACTTACAAATATCTCCACCCTCCTATCTCTCTTCTGGTTGTGAAGCTCCGTCGATAGTTCATGAAATCTGATACTGCTGTTGCTCCCATTCTGGCTGTATGGTTCTGCTGCTGCATAAAAGGGAGTGATGTCAGTGTGCTCTTGCCAGGGAGCCCCCTGACAGAGGGGGCCCGGGCTACAGTATGCCCTGCATCCCCCCTTAGTCTGGCTATGCAGCCACAGAACCTGTGTAATTAATATGTGTCCAGAATTAAAGGGATGATGTGGCAACCCTAATAATAAGCGCAGAGTTTATGGTAGGGTTTGACGCACCTGCTATAAGGGATTTACTGTGTATGAGTCTCCCTCAGGGTCGAATAGAAAGAGTAAATATCTATAAATTATGGGTCCCCAAAAAATATGGGACATGTGGTATCTCCTGTTGTCTAATGCAGAGGCTCTGTTTTAAAGAACATATTAACAAACAATGGGGAATTGGTATCAAATATTATAGTAAGGGAGCCCATAGGAAACAGAGACCACAATATGGTCACATTCACAATCAGTTTTCATAAGCAGTCCTATACTGGCTCAACTAGAACTCTAAACTTTAGCAAAGCCAACTTTGACATGATGAGGGAAGCTTCAAGGGATATTGAATGGGAAATTTTGTTTCAAGGAAAAAATACTACGGAGAAATGGAATGTATTAAAATCACTGCTAGTTAAAAATACTCTCAAATTTATTCCCACAAGCAGCAAAAAAAGGAACAAAATCCCAAACCGATGTGGCTTAACAAAAAGATAAAGGAATTTACGGGCAAGAAAAGGCGAGCATTCAAAAAATACAAATCTGACGGGGAAGCAGAGTCATTTCAGCACTATAAGAACTGTAACAAAATATGCAAAAAAGAAATAAGAGCGGCTAAAGTAGAAACTGAAAAACTAGTAGCAAAGGAAAGCAAAGCGAATCCCAAAAAATTATTTAAATACATCAACAGCAAGAGATTAAAGAAGGAGAGTATAGACCCATTAAAAGACAAGTTGGGAGTCTTAGTCAAAAATTATAATGACATAGCGGACAAACTAAATGAGTTTTTTTCAACGGTATTTACAAGAGAGGACCAAATTCAGGGACTAACACACAATCTCAATAATGATAAAGTCCCACTGATAAGTGCTTATTTAAGTGAGGAGGTAATCTGTGACTGATTAAAAAATTTAAAGATTAATAAATCACCGGGTCCCGATGGAATTCACCTAAGAGTTCTAATGGAGCTTCACTCTGAACTTGCAAATCCGCTATTTTTGATCTCTAAAGATTCAGTTATATCAGGTATGGTTCCCAAAGATTTGCGTGTAGTGTAAGTAGTGCCAATATTCAAAAAGGGAAGTAAAGCTGAACCGGGTAATTATAAACCAGTTAGCCTTACATCTATAGTGGGGAAAGTATCGGAAGGTATTCTAAGGGATAGTATTCAGAAGTTCCTTGAAGTCAATAAGGTCATTAAAAGGAATCAACATGGATTTGTGTAGGACAATTCATGTCAAACCAACTTACTTGGCTTTTATGAAACAGTAAGTGAGAACCTTGATCAGGATAAGGAGGTGGATGTAATCTTTTTAGACTTTGCTAAAGCTTTCGACACTGTACCACACATGCGACTTATCTATAAGCTACAAGAAATAGGGCTAGGGAGCACAATATGCATTTGGGTCAAAAATTGGTTAGATAATAGGGAACAGCGCGTTGTGGGTAATGGATCATTTTCAAATTGGACTGAGGTGCTAAGTGGTGTGCCACAAGGGTCTGTACTAGGACCACTATTGTTCAACATTTTCATTAACGACCTAACAGAAGGTCTAGAGAGTATGGTGTAAATTTTTGCAGACGATACTAAATTGTGTAAAGTTATAGGATTTAGGTGTTCACATAGATTGCAAACTAAGCAGCAGTACCCAAAGTAGGATTGTAGCAAAAAAGGCTCATAAGATATTAGCATGCATAAAACAGGGAATTGATGCAAGGGACGAGAGTGTTATACTCCCATTAAAGGGGCGAAGGTAGCCAAAGATGGCCCCCGAAGCCAGATAAGGGGGAGGGGCGCAAGGCAGCTCATGGGGGCAATGGAGGGAACCCCCCAGGCAGGTGGGATGGGGGGGAGGTAGCAGCCAGCACACTGGTCCCCCTTTTAGCACCTGGCTGATCATAACGCTCAGTGAGGGTTAGAGGAGTTAATTGCAGGGGAGTGGGCAGCAGGAGGTTTATATGCTGGCAGCCGGGGGGGCTGAGTGCATTCACCCTCCAGCAAGGACAAGACACCGAACAACAGCAGCAGCAGCTACCTCCAGCCAGAACAAAGGGACAAGCCAGATTCCAGGCAGCAAGGGTGTTTTGGTCTGCATCCACATCTAATCAACAGCAGAGGCATCGGATTACATCCAGCCACATCCAGGCAGGAAAGCAGGGACACATCATACAGTGAGAGGGCATGGAGGTTAATCACACAGCCCCAGCAGTCCAGGGCATCAATCAGGCAGCACGGAATGCAGGAGGTCGGCCTGAGCGGAGGAGAAATCAACCCACCCGGTACATAGAGCATGTGGGCAGCATACACAGAGGCACTTCCCGTCCAGGGAACATGAAGCCCAGCAAGAGGAAAGGGAGCAGAGGGGCGCCACCTGGTGGTCGGAGAGCGAAAGGACGGACACAGGCAGGGCATCCGAGGAAGAGAGCGGTGTGCAGAGGGGTTAGCAGTGCCAGGGACAAGGATGTAGCTGCAGAAGCGGAAAGCTAGCGCATGCTGGTGGACGTGTTTTCAGAGGGCACGGAGTCGGACGGGCATGAATCAGGGGAGGAGGAGCGGGGCAGCAGCATGGTGCTGCAGGAGAAGAAACAGCCATCCACAGGATCGTATCGTCAGCAGCGCTCGCCTACATCACGGGCAGCCAGCCACCACGTATCGAGGCACAGGGGAGGTAGCGGAAGCAGCAGAGGCAGCCGAGCAAGATCACCAGAGATGAGGGGAAAGTGGGTCTTTCTTGCGGAAACCCAGAAATACAACAGCCCCGCACGGCAGCCAGGATTCACCCCCAGCTGCCAGGGATATATGGAGCATCACCGGGCGACATCAGAAAACAACAGATCCCGGGGGGGGGGAGGTAGGCAGGGGTTCTTCACCCATTCCCCCCGGTTGATCCCCCCCCCTCCCCAGGAGAGGTTACCACAACCTTACTACCCCCTCTAGTGGGCAACAAGCGATGCAAGATTTTCTGACGGAAGCCAGAGGAGGGGGGGACGCCTAACCAAAGCGTACCCAAGAGCATCGCGGCACTGGCCTCTTCCAGCCGGGAAGCAACACAGTCAGCGCCACGGGAAGCGCAGCAGAGGGGCTGAGGACAGAGGCCGTCGTCCAGGCAAGCGTGGCGCTGGGAAGCAACGGATCGCCATCACACAGGAACGGTGAGTTAACTATTGCGTGTAATTCTTATGCTGTAAATGACATGTTAGTGCAGGGTAATAGCGCACAAAGTTTTGCAGTTTCCAATTTAGCGCAGGGCGGTTTGCATAGCATTGTGCAGAGCTCAGGGGCATTGGGGGCTAATATTAGTGAGCAGACCGAAGGGGGGGAAAGTGAGTCTGGGTCAGAGGATGATGAAAAGTGTAAAGAGCTAAAGGAGCGGCTATGCTTGGCACGTGAGAATATTTAGGAAAAGAAGTTGGCAGCCCCAGGGGCTGACGCTGTATTGAGCAGAATAGGGCAAGCTGAGACGGTTAACTCGGGTTTCTTGCAGCAGGGAGGAGCGATAGACCATGAACTAGACGCGCTAGACTTGCACCTACCTGTCACAACTGAGGGCCTGAGCTGACGGGAGGCAGCCTCAGTTGTAGGGGCTGAGATGTACCGGAACCTGGGAGGTTGTATCAGACCCCTGGACATGTAAGTAACATGAATAATAACTGCCCGAAGGCGTGACCACGACAACTTAGATAAAAGTCAATGATGTTTATTATGACAACTCCGCATCACAGCAGCAATAAAAGAAAACGTAAAAGTCAGCAAAGAATAAATACAGTTCCTGAGTACTACAGCATGGCAGGAGCCACAGGGCACTGGTAGTGTGAGATAGTTCTTATGATCTTCTAGATGGAAAGTCCTTACCAGGCCCGGCTGTAGCAATGGAGATAACCCAGGATTGTACCAGCTGGTGTTCCAGGAAGAGCTGGGTTGCTGAAGGTAAAACAGCTGCTGTGGATACTGGCTGGAACCAGACTGTTGTTAGCACGGAGTGGATACTGGCTGGAACCAGTTAAATAATAAATGAACTTTGGGAGCGATGAAATGTGAACTGAAATGTAGAACTTGAGAGCGGAGAAATAATAATTCCGGTGGAGAGTGGTAAAGTGTAGAAAGGACACCGGCCCTTTAAGGGAAGCTGTACTCTGCTGGAAGCTGAGGCTGGAAGCAGGTAGTGTTGTAGCTGGAAACAGATGAATCCACAATGGATTGGAGAGTCAGGCTACACCGCAGGTGGAATGCTGGTGCGGGTCTCTATGGTGGAAGTCTTGAGACAGGAGCTGGAACCTGGAAGACAATCATAGAAGAGAGACAAACAGGAACTAGGTTTGACAACCAAAGCACTGACGTCTTCCTTGCTCAGGTACAGCTTACTTATACCTGCAGCAAGGAAGGGGTTGGCTAGGCAATGATGCAAGGAAGGGGTTGGCTAGGCAATTATGCAAATCAACAACACAGACAGCAGATTGGTGGAAATGATCAGATGACAGAATCCAAGATGGCTGCGCCCATGCAGACACTTGGAGGGAAGTTTGGTTTGTAATCCATGTGGTCTGGGAAACAGTAATGGCGGCGCCGGCCACTGGAGACAGGAGACGCCAGGCTGATAGATGCACATTTAACCACGCGGGCACAGCGGAGGCCGCGGCTGATGAAAAGACCACTCTGCATGTGGAAACTCAGGAACAGCGGAATCCGGTCCTGGAACGCTGAGCCCGCCTTAGGAGGCATCTGAAGGGTAAGTAATGGCGTCCAGATACCCGGATCGTGACACTACCCATGTGGCTCAGGAAGGAGATTGTGAAGGGAGACTTTATCGATATATGTTCCCTTACTGAGGAGGCCTGGATGGAGAAGGAAAGATGTAGCGAGAAAGGGAGTTGGCAGAAAGTGTCCTATAAAACTATTGAGCACTGGGTAACTGGCATGTTGGCGTACTCAGGCTGTTATGTGGCCGCATACCCCGACATGGCGATGAATATGGTACATTAAACTCATCTACTCCATGTATAAGGATCAAGGGGGACAAGCTTGGCACAAATATGACGAGGCGTTCAGGCTCAGAGCGCAGGGACAGAAGCCAATTAAGTTTGGTGCGAGAGACATTGGGCTATGGTTTAAAGCACAGGCTAGGGGCGCAGTCGAGAAGGGTAGCGCAACGCAAAAGCTAGCAGGGAGGCCTGGCACGGCCAAGCATGACAAGCTTAAATGCTATGCCTTTAATGATGCGCGTTGTACCAGACCCTCCTGTAGATTTAAACACGCTTGTACCCTCTGTAACGGGAGTCACCCAGCAAAAGAGTGCTTTAAGCAGAAAGGACAGCAAGGTGAGAAGGTATCCGGAGCGACTGTCTCTGGCAAAAGCAACTAGCCCAGTGAGGCTAGGGGGAATCTTGGAGTGGCTGTCCAGATACCCCATGCGGGCAGAAGCCAAGCTGCTACAGGAGGGCTTCCTGGGGGGTTTTAGGATCCCCATAAGGAAGCCCGTCGCCCCAAGCGCATGCACCACGAACCTGCACTCCATCTGCGCGCAGCCAGAGGCGGCACGCGAAAAAATTGTTAAGGAATTGGCCCTAGATAGGATGGCGGGTCCGTTCAAGGCCCCACCTTTGCCAGGCTTAGTAATTTCCCCTTTGGGCCTAGTACAGAAGAAAGCAGTAGGGATGTTCAGGCTCATTCAGCACCTATCTTTCCCGGAAGGGGAGTCAGTAAATGACGCCCTAGACGAGGAGCAATGTTCGGTGCAATACCAGTCAGCGATTGCTATGGTTAAAGGGGCAGGGGAAAGGAGCATTGTTAGCAAAGCTAGACATTGAATCAGCATTTAGATTGCTCCCCCTGCACCCAGATAGTTTCCATCTCATGGGGTTTGTTTTGACGGTTATTTTTTCATAGACAAGTGCCTGCCCAGGGGCTGCGCCATATCCTGCGCATTGTTCGAAACATTTAGCTCATTCCTGCAATGGTGCCTGGAGGTGCGCACAGGGCGCAAGGCGGTGGTGCATTACTTAGATGATTTTCTCCTGGCAGGTCCAGCGCAATCAGATCAATGCGGGCAGTTGCTGCAGGAGCTAGAGCGTATGCTAGGCGAATTCGGGGTTCCAATTGCCACGGAAAAGACAGAAGGCCCAAAAACAGTAATTTCTTACCTGGGCATAGAGATAGACACAGTGAGAATGGAGTGCCGGCTTCCAGCAGAGAAGGTGCAGAATCTAGGCTACGAAGTAGGGGCATGCGCCAGGGCTAACAAAGTCACCCTAGAGAGGATGCAATCGTTGCTAGGCCTCCTCAATTTTGCATGCCGGGTAATCCCCATGGGTAGAATTTTCAAGAGACGATTAGAGAGGGCCACTGCTGGTGTGAAGAGAAGACACCACCTCATACGCATCAGCAGGGACCTGAAAGATGGTTTGTTGGTATGGGAGGGGTTTTTGCAGCACTTCAATGGGGTGCGCATTTGGCCTAAGGCTGCGCAGTCAAGCCGCGCGTTGGAGTTGTTCACGGACGCGGCGGGGGCCACAGGTTTTGGGGCATATTGGCAGGGCGAATGGTGTGCACAGTCATGGCCAGACAGGTGGAAGGAGAAAGGCCTCACAAAGAACCTGGCAGCCTTAGAGTTATTTCCCATAGTGGTAGCGGTAGGCATCTGTGGCCAGAGGCTCGCGAACAGACGTATTCAGTTTTAGTGCGACAACATAAGAGTGGTGCAAGCAATAAACAATCAGTCTGCTTCGTCACCCCCGGTAGTAAAATTACTGCGAGGTTTAGTGGCGGCATGCCTCTGCCACAGCATCACGTTCAGGGCAAAGCATGTGACCGGCGAGCAGAATGTGATCGCAGATGCGCTGTCGCATCAAAAATGGGAGCTATTTAGGGCAGCAGCACTGCTTGCGCAGGAAGAAGGCTTAACATGCCCCTCTCATCTTTGGCAGATAGTCGAGCTTGTCTAAGCGAGCTGCTGGAAAGGTCCCTGGCACCCAAGACGTGGAAAGCCTACAGGGCAGCTTGGGGGAAGTGGCAGCAATTTCAGGGGAGAGGAGCCTCACAAGGGCAAGATCCCTTGCAACAGTTACTGTCCTTTCTGGGTAAGATGAGGCAAGAAGGGGTGTCAAAAGCCTCGGCCAGCACCACACGAGCAGGTATTTCCTTCTTTTCCAAGTTGCACGGCAAAGGGGACGATACTAAGGTCTTTTTGGTGCGCACCGTGATGAGGGGATGGGCCAGGGCAGAGCCAAGGTGGCCGGATAAGCGCGAGCCAGTAACTGAGGAAAGGCTCAGGAGCATTACCCGCGTCATACAGGGCGTGTGCACTGATAAGTATGAGGAAAAGCTGTTCAGGGCAGCTTTTACTATGGCTTTTGGTGGAGCATTTAGAGTGGGTGAGTTGGTAGCGCAATCAAGCAAGACAGCAGGAACCGGCTTGCTATTCAAAAACGTGGTGGTGAACGAAGACATGGTCTTGTGCAGGATCCACAGGTCAAAGACGGACCAAGGGGGAAAAGGGAGATGGATCCGGTTTTGGCAGCGCTAAAGTTCCGGGGGGTCAGGCCAGTAGGAGTGGAAAATTTTCTGATCACGTAGATAGGGCGGCCCTTACCAGGTACCAGTTTGCAGCAGTTTTCAAGAGATGCGTGGCAGCATTGGGCTGGAACGCAAGCAAGTATGGGATGCATTCCTTCAGGATTGGCGTGGCTACATCCGCAGCCAGTCAAGGGTGCACCGCGGAGGAGATAAAGGGGCTGGGGAGGTGGAGGTCAGACAGTTAAAAGAAGTATGTCAGGCCAGTGGTAGCGATAATGTCACAAGAGCTATCATTGTAACCTGCTGACACCTCCCTCTCCCCCCCCCCACCCCCGCGTGCTTCACAGGGTTCGGTGCAAAAAGGAAGATTTGGATCGTGGGCCATTCGTACGTGCATTGGGCATCGCAGCGTGCTGCAGTAAGGCCATACGGGCGGCAGCTGGGGCTGCAGCCAGAGTCAAGGAAGGTATTTTGGTACGGCAACAGGGGCATGGCATGGGCACAGGCCAGAGAGACACTGTGCAAGGAAGAGCAGTTGGCAGGGTGGCCGGACATGACCCATTGCACCTTGGCGGGAATGATCTGGGCAAGGTCAAGTCGCTAGACATTATTAGGATGGCCCAGGAGAACATTGCGTGGATAAAAGGGCAGTGGAGCAACGTTCACATAATATGGTCAAAAATCATCCCAAGGCTAGCATGGAGGGGGGCCAGTTTATGGGCAGGAATTGACAGGGCCAGTAAGAAGGTAAATGCAGCCATCAGCAAGTTGGTCACAGCCAGCGGTGGTAGTGTCATTCAGCACAACAAGCTGGCCGGTAAATGAAAAGGTTTGTACAGGAGCGATGGGGTGCACCTGTCCGACATAGGCCTGGACATTTTTAACAATTCCTTGCAGGACGCCCTGGAGCGAGTAAGGTGGTAGCGCAGGGTGGGGGCTTCGGTCCCCGCCCTGCGGGGACCTCGTGTGGCGGGGAGGGAGCGGTGCACAAGGCATGAAAGTAGGGGATTTACAGAATGCCTTGCATATTCACCAATAGGTGGCCGCATGCCTGGTTCCAGCATTAATACGGCAGGGGCCATACGGGTTGCCTGCCAAGGTATTATTTATTTATTTATTAACAGTTTCTTATATAGCGCAGCATATTCCGTTGCGCTTTACAATTAGAACAACAGTAATAGAACAAAACTGGGTAAAAACAGACAGACATAGAGGTAGGAAGGCCCTGCTCGCAAGCTTACAATCTATAGGGAAATAGGCATAGATACACAAGGATAGATGCTACCTATTGCATAATGGTCCACCAGATTGCTAGGTTCTTAATGGGTTGTATGATGATACCCCACAAAGTTATCCAAGTGTCAGGAGGGTGTGAGACTAAAGAAAGACAAGATATGTGATGTTATGAATACTCTACAGAGGATGTAATTAGATAGGGAAGCACTGAAGGTTATGTGGGTGGGTCTGGAATTTGATAGGCTTGTCTGAAGAGGTGAGTTTTCAGGGAACATTTAAAGGTTTGGAGACTAGAGGCGAGTCTTACTGTGCGTGGGAGGGCATTCCACAGAGTGGGTGAAGCCCGGATAAAGTCCTGTAATTTTGAGTGTGAACAAGTAATGCGTGTGGATGAGAGACGTAGATCTTGTGCAGAGCGGAGAGGTCGGGTAGGGAGATATTTTGAGATGAGTGAAGAGATGTATGTTGGTGCAGTTTGGTTAATAGCCTTGTATGTCAGTAAAAGTATTTTATATTTAATACGGTAGAATACCGGTAACCAATGGAGGGACTGACAGAGCGGATCTGCAGACGATGAACGTCTGGCAAGGAAGATTAGCCTCGCAGCTGCATTCAAAATGGATTGTAGTGGTGAGAGCCTATGTTTGGGAAGACTGGTCAGGAGACTATTACAATAATCAATGCGGGAGATAATGAGAGCATGGATTAGAGTTTTTGCTGTGTCTTGTGTAAGATAAGGGCGTATTTTGGATATGTTTCTTAGATGTATGTAACATGATCTTGAGACAGATTGAATGTGGGTAACAAAGGACAGTTCAGAGTCAAGAATGACACCTAGGCAGCGAGCTTGTGGGGTAGGGGTGATTGCAGAGTTCTCAACAGTGATAGAGATATCAGGTTGGAAACTACTATTGGCCGGTGGAAATATAATTAATTCTGTTTTGGAAATATTAAGTTTGAGGTGGCGAGATGTCATCCAAGATGAAATGGCAGAAAGGCATTCAGTGACACGGCCCAATACAGATGGTGACAAATCAGGGGAGGATAGGTAGATTAGAGTATCATCCGCATACAGATGGTACTGAAATCCGAAAGAGTTGATTAGTTTGCCAAGAGATGTGGTATAGATAGAGAAAAGCAGAGGACCTAGGACTGAGCCTTGCGGTACTCCAACTGAGAGAGGTAGCGAAGTAGAGGTGGAATCAGAGAAACGAACACTGAAGGAGCGATTAGATAGGTAGGATGAGAACCAAGAAAGGGCTGTGTCCTGAATACCTAGGGATTGTAGTGTTTGTATGAGAAGAGAGTGGTCAACAGTGTCAAAAGCAGCAGAGAGATCAAGGAGAATAAGGAGAGAGAAATGTCCTTTAGATTTAGCAGTGACCAAATCATTCACTACCTTAGTCAGTGCTGTCTCTGTGGAGTGTTGGGCACGAAATCCTGACTGAAGTGGGTCCAGTAGGCTGTGTGAGTTAAGAAAGTGTGTGAGGCGAGTGTAGGCAAGTCTCTCCAGTAGCTTGGAGGGGCATGGGAGCTGAGAGATGGGACGGTAGTTAGAGAGAGAGTTCGGGTCAGAGTTTTGTTTTTTCAGAATGGGAGTAATCACTGCATGCTTGTATAGAGAAGGAAAGATACCAGTAGACAGGGAGAGATTACAGATTTTCGTTAAGGTTGGGATGAGCACAGTAGACAGAGCTTTACTAATTTGTGAGGGTATAGAGTCAAGGGGAGAGGTATTAGAGTAGGCAGATGAAAAGAGTGCAGATACTTCATCTTCATTTGTAGGATCAAAGGAAGAGAAGGTGTTAGAGGGTTCAGGCAGGGAATTGAGCAGGTCACTTGCTGTGGAAGAGCATACCATTTCATTTCGGATCTTGTCAATCTTGTCCTTGAAATAGGAAGCAAGATCTTGCGCACTGACAGTGGCTGGTGGGTTAGGTGAGGGAGGGACAAGAAGTGATTTAAATGTATTAAAAAGTCACTTGGGGTTAGAGGCTTGAGCAGAGATGAGAGATTGAAAATATGTTTGTTTGGCAGTGTCCAGAGCAGTACGATAAGAGTGGTAGGTGGTCTTATATGTGAGAAAGTCACTTGAACTATGAGATTTACGCCACTGGCGTTCAACTTTTCTTGAGAGTTTTTGTAAGTGTCTAGTGTATTTAGAGTGCCACGGTTGACATCTAAGTCTACGTGGAGTGTGATGGGTAGCTGGAGCCACTTCATCAAGTGCTGTTACTAGAGTTTGGTTAAGGTGTGACACAGCAGTCTCTGGTGAGGTGAATGTAGAAATTGGTGAAAGCAGTGGTTGCAGAGAGGTAGATAGTTGTTGAAAATTAATAGCGTTAATATTTCTGCGGGTAAGAGGTGTCCTTGTAGACTTTAGGGACATGGAGTTTGAAGTAATGGAGGAGAGCATGCATGTGATAAGGTTGTGATCTGAGAGAGGGAAAGGAGTGTTAGTGAGTTCAGAAACAGAGCATAGTCTGGTGAATACAAGGTATGGTGCTGTGCGGATGGTAGCTGGTCCCAAAATGGTAGGGGGCATGGTCCCGTAACCACATGGTGGGGTCGGGCACGCCCCGGGTTGTACCAAATTGTAGGAGGTGGGGCCGCATACCCACGAAGGCAGGGCGGCCACGCCTCAGGTGGTACAACGTTGCGTGAGCATGACGCACCGCTCCCCTTGTTTTTTCGTGCCCTGCAGTTTGTTTTGGTTGTGATTATGTATTTAATCAATAAAGCTGTGACCTTTTGATTTGCCCAAGAAACGAAGTTGTCTTGTCTCAGTTATTGGTTGACCAAAGAGAGGTGCCGGCATGTCGCCCTCTCCCTCCTTATATAAATCACTAATGAGGCCACATCTTGAATACTGTGTGCAATTTTGGGCACCATACTACAAAAAGGATATTCTGGAGCTAGAAAAGGTTCAGAGGCGGGCGACCAAACTAATTAAGGGCATGGAATACGAGGAAAGGCTTGCAAGGCTAGGCAAGTTTACAGTGGAAAAGAGGAGACTAAGAGTGGACATGATCAACATCTACAAATATATAAGGGGTCAATACACAGCTTGCGCGGGACCTGTTTTTGGTAAGATCAGCACAGAGGACTCATGGACACTCGCTTAGGTTAGAGGAGAGGAGATTCCGCACAATGCGGCATAAAGGATTTTTCACAGTAAGGACAATACGTGTTTGGAATTCCCTGCCTGAGGGAGTTGTAATGGTGGACTCAGTCAACACCTTTAAGAATGGGTTAGATAAATTCCTAATGGAATATCCAGGGTTATGGTGCATAGTCACGCACTATAATTACTATGAAAAGAGGAATAAAACACAACGGCTGACATCAGCATCAGACAAAATTTAGACCACAATATTCCTGCATAGGATACCACAAATAGGTTGAACTTGATGGACAAATTGTCTTTTTTCAACCTTAGATACTATGTTACTGTGATTCTGTGGACCCTATGTCTGTTACACAGAGGCCATAGAATGGTTGCATAGGTTCACCTCTTAGCAGTGAAGGATTTACCACAAGGCAACCAAAGCAGCTGCTTAGGGCCCCGCTGGTCCCAGGAGGCCTGCCGATAAGGCTGTATAAAGGGAATTTCTAGTGAACCACAAGCTTCACCAAAATTGTCCGAGTGCTGGATGATATCTCCCAGTAGGCTGACAGTGATTAGACAGCTGTTGGGTGCCGGCTCCAGTGCATGCCTGTGTCTCCAGTCCTGCAGTACTGTGCATGTAAACAGTCGTGAATCACGTGTATGACATCAGATGCTTAGAGAGAGGAGCCAGGATGTGTACAGAAAAAACATGAGGTCTTCTAGTGTACTTTATTACAGTGGTTTATTTTATTTTATATAACATACACCTACTTCAAATTTCAATCAGTTGGGAGTGGGGGGTGGGGGGATGTATAGTGTTATTTTAAGTACAGCGTCTAACATCCACCTGCTACAATCATGGCTGGGGAGGAGGCACACACTGACTGGTGAAATATCAATATGCTATAATACTTTAAGAAGTGTACTACCGTGTGTGCCTGCTACAATCAGTGTGGCACTGATATATAATCAGTACAGTCACACTGACCGAGGGGTGTTATTAAGGGTATTATAAGTGATGGGTGACCTACTAGGCTGCTATAATCAGTAAGTGGGGGATGCAGTGAACACTTGGGTGTAATCATACCTCACAACATGACCCTCTCTAGGAGGGACAGAATGCTCTGTTCCTGGACTTCCCTCTTAATTTATGGTTGCCCTCACCTGTGCTGAAACACCTTTCTTATCCATTAACTTGTTCAACACAGGTGTCAGCAAAATTAAAAAATCTATGGTGTCATAAATTAAGAGAAAAATCCAGAAGCAGAGCATTTTGTCCCTCCTGGAGAGGGTCATGTTGGGAGGTATGGTGTAATAATATCCCCCATCCCCTATTAGTAAGTCCCCCATCCCTTATAATATCCATTATTGCACCGCTCAGTCAGTAACTGTAATGACTATATACACTGCTCAAAAAAAATAAGATTTTAAACCTACCGGTAAATCTTTTTCTCGTAGTCCGTAGAGGATGCTGGGACTCCATAAGGACCATGGGGATAGATGGGCTCCGCAGGAGACATGGGCACTTTAAGAAAGACTTTGACTCTGGGTGTGCACTGGCTCCTCCCTCTATGCCCCTCCTCCAGACCTCAGTTAGAGAAACTGTGCCCAGAGGAGACGGACAGTACAAGGAAAGGATTTTTTGTAATCCAAGGGCAAGATTCATACCAGCCACACCAATCACACCGTATAACTTGTGATACACTATCTAGTTAACAGTATGAAGAACAACATATCATCGGCCCAAAACCGATGAAACTATAACATAACCCTTATGTAAGCAATAACTATATACAAGTCTTGCAGAAGTAGTCCGCACTTGGGACGGGCGCCCAGCATCCTCTACGGACTACGAGAAAAAGTTTTACCGGTAGGTTTAAAATCTTATTTTCTCTAACGTCCTAGAAGATGCTGGGACTCCATAAGGACCATGGGAATTATACCAAAGCTCCCAAACGGGCGGGAGAGTGCGGATGACTCTGCAGCACCGATTGAGCAAACAGGAGGTCCTCCTCAGCCAGGGTATCAAACTTATAGAACTTTGCAAAGGTGTTTGACTCCGACCAAGTAGCAGCTCGGCACAGCTGTAGTGCCGAGACCCCTCGGGCAGCCGCCCAAGACGAGCCCACCTTCCTAGTGGACCTTCCTAGTGGAATGGGCCTTAACTGATTTCGGTAACGGCAATCCTGCCGTAGAATGCGCCTGCTGAATCGTTTACAGATCCAGTGAGCAATAGTCTGCTTTGAAGCAGGGCCGCCAACCTTGTTGGCTGCATACAGGACAAACAGTGCTTCTGTTTTTCTGATCCAAGCCGTTCTGGCCACGTAAATTTTCAAAGCCATGACCACATCAAGGGACTCGGAATCCTCCAAGTCACGTGTAGCCACAGGCACGACAATAGGTTGGTTCATATGAAAAGGAGTTTGAGAGGAAAAACAAGAGGAAATCTGTACTGTTGACGCACTGAACAGATGAATTAATCATCTGTTCAGTGCGTCAACAGTACAGATTTCCTCTTGTTTTTCCTCTCAAACTCCTGTTCATATACACTGTAGTTGACAGCACCCCCTTACACAATAATATTATTAACTATTGGGAAGAGGGGTTTCCATCAAGTGGGTATATGTCGATGAACTACATATACCCATGATATTCTAATACTATAAGAGTGTGCAGATACCAAGTTTGTGGTTCATATGAAAGGATGAGACCACCTTAGGTAGGAATTGAGGACGGGTCCGCAATTCCGCTCTATCCATATGAAAAACCAGATAGGAGCTTTTATGTGATAAAGCCACCAATTCCGAAACTCTCCTAGCCGAAGCCAAGGCTAACAACATGACCACCTTCCAAGTGATATATTTCAACTCCACTGTTTTAAATGGTTTAAACCAATGTGACTTAAGGAAACTTAACACCACGTTAAGGTCCCAAGGCGCCACCGGAGGTACAAAAGGAGGCTAAATATGCAGTACTCCCTTCACAAAAGTCTGTACTTCAGGTAAAGAGGCCAATTCCTTTTGAAAGAAAATGGATAAGGCAGAAATCTGAACTTTAATGGAGCCTAATTTTAGGCCCAAATTTACTCCAGTTTGTAGGAAGTGAAGAAAACGGCCTAGATGGAAGTCTTCCGTAGGAGCATTCCTGGCCTCACACCAAGAAACATATATCGCCATATTCGGTGATAATGTTTAGACGTCACATCCTTCCTAGCCTTTATTAGCGTAGGAATGACCTCATCTGGAATACCTTTTTCCGCTAGGATCCGGCGTTCAACCGCCATGCCGTCAAACGCAGTCGCGGTAAGTCTTGGAACAGACAGGGACCTTGTTGTAACAGGTCCTGCCTTAGAGGAAGAGGCCACGGATCTTCTGTGAGCATTTCTTGCAGATCCGGATACCAGGTCCTTCGTGGCCAATCTGGAACAATGAGAATTGTTCTCACTCCTCTTTTTCTTATTATCCTCAACACCTTGGGTATGAGAGGAAGAGGAGGAAACACATATACCGACTGGAACACCCACGGTGTCACTAGGGCGTCCACAGCTACCGCCTGAGGGTCTCTTGACCTGGCGCAATACCTTTGTAGCTTTTTGTTGAGACGGGCTGCCATCATGTCTATTTGGGGTAGTCCCCACCAACTTGCAATCTGCGCGAAGACTTCCTGATGAAGTCCCCACTCTCCCGGATGCAGATCGTGTCTGCTGAGGAAGTCTGCTTCCCAGTTGTCCAGTCCCGGAATGAACACTGCTGACAGAGCGCTTACATGATTCTCCGCCCAGCGAAGAATTCTGGTGGCTTCCGCCATTGCCACTCTGCTCCTTGTGCCGCCTTGGCGGTTTATATGAGCGACTGCGGTGATGTTGTCTGACTGGATCAGAACTGGTCGATTGCGAAGTAAGATCTCCGCTTGACGTAGGGCGTTGTATATGGCCCTTAGTTCCAGGATGTTGATGTGAAGACAAGTCTCTTGACTTGAGCAAAGTCCTTGGAAATTTCTTCCCTGTGTGACTGCCCCCCCAACCTCGGAGGCTCGCTTCCGTGGTCACCAGGATCCAGTCCTGAATACCGAACCTGCGGCCCTCTAGAAGGTGAGCACTGTTTAGCCACCACAGGAGAAATACTCTGGCCCTGGGCGACAGGGTGATCCGCTGATGCAATTGCAGATGCGACCCGGACCATTTGTCCAATAGGTCCCATTGGAAGGTCCTTACATGGAATCTGCCGTATGGAATGGCTTCGTATGTTGCCACCATCTTTCCTAGAACTTGAGTGCAATGATGTACTGACACTTGTTTTGGTTTCAACAGGTTCATGACTAGAGTCATGAGTTCCTGCGCTTTTTCCATCGGAGGAAAAACCCTTTTCTGGTCTGTGTCCAGAATCATGCCCAAGAAGGGCAGACGAGTTGTAGAATTCAGCTGCGACTTTGGAATATTGAGAATCCAGCCGTGTCGCTGTAACACATTCAGTGAAAGTGATACGCTGTTCAGCAACTTCTCCCGTGATCTTGCTTTTATGAGGAGATCGTCCAAGTACGGGATAATTGTGACACCCTGCTTGCGCAGGAGCACCATCATTACCGCCATTACATTGGCGAAAATTCTCGGGGCCGTGGAAAGCCCAAACTGCAACGTCTGAAATTGGTAATGACAATCCTGTACCACAAATCTCAGGTACGCCTGATGAGGAGGATATATGGGGACATGCAGGTATGCATCCTTTATGTCCAGAGATACCAAAAAATCTCCCCCTTCTAGGCTGGCGAGGACCACCCTGAGCGATTCCATTTTGAACTTGAACCGTTTTAAGTAAAGGTTCAGGGATTTTAAATTTAAAATGGGTCTGACCGAACCGTCCGGTTTCGGAACCACAAACAGAGTTGAGTAGTACCCCTGCCCTCTTTGAAGCAGGGGAACCTCTACCACCACTTGTTGAAGACACAATTTGTGAATCGCATGTAACACTATCTCCCTTTTGTTATGCACACCAGTGCCTGCAGGAAAGTACTGGTGTCAGAACTGTTATGCACTCCAGTGTCTGCAGGAATGTACTGGTGTTTGAACTGTTATGCAAAACAAATGGACTCACAGACAAACTGGGGAATATGACATAACGTACACAGAAGGTGATAGGGTAACAAAATACACACAAAGTGAACAGAGAAGCCCAGAGGCTAAGGAACTGGGTATCTCCCTTGTATTAGAACTGCTCAGATGGAAATAGCAAGATGTTGTGTTTTAATACGTAGAGAACCCGAAATGCTGTTGCTAAGGGCAACAGCAAAACCCTAAAGGGTTACCAACGGGTGTGGCAGTAAACTCCTTGGTCAGAGATGGAATGATAGACACAAGGAGAGACTCCACAATCCTGATTCTCACTTGCAGTGCACAGGTTTTAGCTTACTGCCACTAAACTGACCCCTGACACCTAGCACAGTGAGACAGGATTAGACAGGCAAGTCTTAGAATACAGCCGCAAACTTGCTAAGTTCACAGAGTAGTAACAGAACCCCAGCAAGCTAAACGACTGACTCCAGTCTTACTGCTAGGTCTGGATTGGCAGAGTGTAATACCAAATCCCCAGGCCTATTTGCAGTAAGCAACAAACAAATACAAAGCTACACAGTACTGGCTAACTTTCATGAACTGACTAACCAACAAAGATTCAGCAGCATCTGCTTACCCTGAAAAGAGGCCTTATAAAGCAGGTGCTGTCCACGCACCACTCAGACCTCACAGACTGTGAGCACAAAAACCAGCACCGGATCCCCTGCCGTGCACAGAGCCTATAACCACTGCACAGCAAAAGACCCGAACCGGAGTATCAGCTGCGCTCAGGTTACTCCACTAGCACTTGTCTCCCGGTTGCCATGACGACGTGGCAGCACAGGGCAGGAGACCCTAACAGTACCCCCCCTCTGACGAGGGGTCAAAGAACCCCTACCACCGGGTTTATCGGGGAACTGCGAGAAGAAAGAGCGTATCAGTCTGGGGGCATGAAGATCACAACTGCGCACCCACGACCGCTCCTCCGGGCCATACCCCTTCCAGTGCACCAAAAATGACAGCCGACCCCGAACCACCTTGGAGTCAAGAATCCTTTCAACAACAAACTCCCTCTGGCCACGTATCAGAAGAGGGGAAGGTCTTCCACTGGAAGAAGGATTACTAATCGCCCGTTTTAAAAGGGAACAATGAAATGTTTTATTGATACCCAAAGAACGGGGCAGATCTAACTGAAATGCCACCGGATTGATAACCCTGGTGATCTTATAAGGGCCGATGAACCGGGGGCCTAACTTATGAGATGGCTGTCTCAACTTCAAATTCTTGGTTGACAACCAGACGAAGTCTCCTAATTTGAAGCTGCAGGGTCTTTTCCGCTTATCAAAAACCCTTTTGGTCACTAATGACACAGACACAAGGGCTTTCTTCACTTTCCGACAAATACCTCTAAGGACCGAAACCACAGAGGAACCACCAGGCGTGGAGTCCAGGGGGTCAAAAGAATTGGCCTTAGGATGATGCCCATACACACAAAGGAAGGGAGAGATCCCTGTAGCAGAGTGAGCCGCGTTGTTATAGGCAAACTCCGCCATGGACAGATGAGCAACCCAGTCAGTCTGACACTTGGAGACATAACACCTGAGGAACTGCTCCAAGGACTGGTTCACCCTTTCAGTCTGCCCATTAGACTGCGGATGGTAGCCTGACGACAAGCTGACAGAAATCTGGAGATCGGAACAAAATGCCCTCCAGAATTTGGCCACAAACTGGGATCCGCGGTCAGAGACCACATCAAGTGGCAACCCGTGGAGACGCACAACATGCAGCATAAATAATTCAGACAGGCGTCTGGCTGATGGCAGCCCAACCAGTGGAACGAAGTGCGCCATCTTCGAAAACCTGTCAACGACAACCCAGATGGCTGTCATCCCCGAGGATTTGGGCAAGTCCACCACAAAATCCATTGAAATGTGGGTCCATGGCTTAGATGGGATAGAGAGTGGATGTAATGGGCCAACAGGAACCCCTCTAGGAGTCTTATTTCGGGCACAGATGTTACATGCCCGAACCCACTGATCCACATCCTTAGCCACCGAGGGCCACCACACCGCCCTAGATAGCAACTCCCGAGTTCTGGCAATACCTGGGTGACCTGCCGACTTCTTGGCATGGAATTCCAGGAACACTCGCTGTCTTAACCTAGGAGGCACAAACAAAAGACCTACCGGAAGGTCTGGAGGAGCCTGCTCCTGTGCTCTAAGGACTAATGATAAGAGGTCCTGGGTAATGCCCACTTTAATACATGATGGGGAAACAATGGGCAACGGCTCCTCGGTGGTCTCCTGGATTGGAGCAAAACTCCGCGAGAGCGCATCAGCCTTGATGTTTTTTGACCCAGGGCGATATGTTATCAAAAAATTAAAGCGAGCAAAAAACAAAGCCCATCGTGCCTGCCTGGCATTGAGACGCTTCGCTGACTCTAAATATGCCAGATTCTTATGGTCAGTGAGAATTGAGACCACAAACTTAGCCCCCTCAAGCCAGTGTCTCCACTCCTCGAGTGCATCCTTAATAGCCAACAATTCCCGGTTACCCACGTCATAATTCATCTCGGCAGGCGAAAATTTACGGGAAAAGTAAGCACAGGGATGAAGGCGATTATCAGACACTCCCATCTGAGAAAGCACTGCCCCAATACCCATCTCAGAGGCATCCACCTCCACCACAAAAGGACGCTCTGGATCTGGGTGTCGCAGCACCTTGGCCGAAACAAATGCCCTTTTGAGACGGGCAAAAGCCGCTTTAGCCTCACAAGACCAGTGAGCAACATCCGCCCCTTTCTTAGTGAGTGCCACCAAGGGCGCCACTATAGACGAAAATCCAGCGATAAATCGTCTATAAAAATTCGCAAAGCCCAGGAAACGCTGAAGCGCCTTCAAACTAGTGGGCTGCACCCAATCCAGGACTGCCTGTACCTTGGAACCCTCCATTTGGAAACCTTCTGGGGAGATAATATATCCTAGAAATGCGATTTGCTGAACTTCAAATTCGCACTTCTCCAGCTTCGCCCCAAGCCGGTGGTCTCTGAGTTTCTGGAGGACTAAGCGTACATGCTTCCGATGTTCCTCCAGGGAATGGGAGAAGATTAGGATGTCATCTAAGTATACAACTAAGAATCTATCCAAATATTCCCTGAGCACATCATTCATGAAATCCTGGAAGACTGCCGGGGCATTACAGAGCCCAAAAGGCATCACCAAATATTCATAATGCCCTGAGTGGGTATTAAAGGCAGTCTTCCATTCATCCCCCTCTCTTATTCGGATTAGATTGTACGCACCGCGGAGGTCAATCTTAGAAAAAATGGTGGCAGTACGAAGCTGGTCAAACAAGACCGAAATGAGAGGCAGTGGGTATGAGTTTTTAATCGTGATACGGTTCAATTCCCTGAAGTCGATGCAGGGTCGCAACGAACCGTCCTTTTTACCCACGAAGAAGAACCCCGACCCAACTGGAGACTGTGAAGGTCTGATAAATCCCTTAGCCAAGTTCTCCTGAATGTACTCTGCCATAGCCTGAGTCTCAGGACGTGACAGGGAGTACAACCTGCTCTTGGGAAGCTTAGCATTTGGCAACAAATCAATGGCACAGTCATAGGGGCGATGGGGAGGTAGTACCTCTGCAACTTTTTTGGAGAACACGTCCGCAAAATCTGCATAACACCCTGGCAATCCTGGCAAACTTAGCTGCGAGAGCCTGACTGGAAGGCTCAAGCAACTCCTGAAACAATCAGTACCCCAACTAAGAATCTCCCCAGAGACCCAGTCAAATTGAGGATTGTGGGCCCTTAACCAGGGTAACCCCAACACCAATGGGGCAAAAGTACAGACAGTCACATAAAAGGACAATTTTTCAGAGTGTGTGGCTCCAATAAACAAAGAAATCTGGCTAGTGCAAGAGGTAATTTTACCTTGGGATAATGGTTCCCCGTTTAACCCACAAATCTCAATTTCCGATGCCAAGGGTACTAAGGGAACAGAGTGTTTCAGGGCGAATTGGCGGTCCATAAAAACCCCGTCGGCCCCACTGTCCACAAAGGCCTCAGTCTTGACAGTTTGACCGAGGATCTTCAAGGTCACCGGAATGATAAAAGTCTTCTTGGGAAATTCTGACTTCTGGCCTGACAGGATATTTCCCATCACCCTCAGGCCCTGAAGTTTTCCGGCTTTTCTGGGCATGATACTACCACATGACCTTTATTCCCACAGTACAAACACAAGCCCTGCTGTCTCCTCCGCGTCTTCTCACGCGAGGAGAGGCGGGTAGCCCCAATCTGCATAGGCTCCTCAGAAAATTCCTCAGAGTCTGAGGTTCCCTTGGGAAGGAAGGAAATCTCAGTCTCCCTTTCAAGCCTACGCTCTCTCAGCCGTCTATCCACCCGGATGGATAACTGCATGAGCTGATCCAAGCTATCAGGCAAGGGATATTGTACCAGTTGGTCCTTTATCTGGTTAGAAAGACCTCTTCGGTACTGGTGTCTCAGGGCTGGGTCATTCCACTGGGTATCATGGGCCAACCTCCGAAACTCCGTACAGTAAACCTCAACTGGCCTTCGCCCTTGCTTAAGGATCGAAATCTGAGCCTCGGCTGAGGCCGTCTTGTCAGGGTCATCATACAACATGCCCAGTGCCGTAAAAAAAGCATCAACACTTTTAAGCGACGGACAGTCAGGCTGCAACCCATATGCCCAGACCTGTGGGTCTCCTTGTAGCAAGGAAATCACTATGCCCACCCGCTGAATCTCCGACCCAGAAGACTGAGGCCTAAGCCGGAAGTATAGCTTGCAGCTCTCCTTGAAACAAAAGAACTGCGAGCGATCTCCAGAAAAACGATCCGGGAGATTTACTTTCGGCTCCTTAACCCCTGCAGGTGCTGCTGCTGCGGGAGCTCCGCCAGCAGCCTGGGAGGTGTGCATTTTAATGGACAAATCATTAAATTGTCGAGTCAGGACCTGCACCTGATCGACCACCTGTTGCAACGTATTTTGAGGGGTATGCTCCATATTCCCACAAAATTTCAACAGGAGTATTAGGCTGCTGAATATGTTATGCACACCAGTGCCTGCAGGAAAGTACTGGTGTCAGAACTGTTATGCACTCCAGTGTCTGCAGGAATGTACTGGTGTTTGAACTGTTATGCAAAACAAATGGACTCACAGACAAACTGGGGAATATGACATAACGTACACAGAAGGTGATAGGGTAACAAAATACACACAAAGTGAACAGAGAAGCCCAGAGGCTAAGGAACTGGGTATCTCCCTTGTATTAGAACTGCTCAGATGGAAATAGCAAGATGTTGTGTTTTAATACGTAGAGAACCCGAAATGCTGTTGCTAAGGGCAACAGCAAAACCCTAAAGGGTTACCAACGGGTGTGGCAGTAAACTCCTTGGTCAGAGATGGAATGATAGACACAAGGAGAGACTCCACAATCCTGATTCTCACTTGCAGTGCACAGGTTTTAGCTTACTGCCACTAAACTGACCCCTGACACCTAGCACAGTGAGACAGGATTAGACAGGCAAGTCTTAGAATACAGCCGCAAACTTGCTAAGTTCACAGAGTAGTAACAGAACCCCAGCAAGCTAAACGACTGACTCCAGTCTTACTGCTAGGTCTGGATTGGCAGAGTGTAATACCAAATCCCCAGGCCTATTTGCAGTAAGCAACAAACAAATACAAAGCTACACAGTACTGGCTAACTTTCATGAACTGACTAACCAACAAAGATTCAGCAGCATCTGCTTACCCTGAAAAGAGGCCTTATAAAGCAGGTGCTGTCCACGCCCCACTCAGACCTCACAGACTGTGAGCACAAAAACCAGCACCGGATCCCCTGCCGTGCACAGAGCCTATAACCACTGCACAGCAAAAGACCCGAACCGGAGTATCAGCTGCGCTCAGGTTACTCCACTAGCACTTGTCTCCCGGTTGCCATGACGACGTGGCAGCACAGGGCAGGAGACCCTAACACCTTTCCAGGGGTTGTTTCGGTAGGGCTGATTTGAAAAACCGGCGAGGAGGCACTTCTTCGAATTCCAGCTTGTAACCCTGGGAAACTATTTCTATTGCCCATGGATCCACCTGTGAGTGGACCCAGACGTGGCTGAACAGTCGAAGACGTGCCCCCACAGGAGCTGACTCCCTCAGGGGAGCCCCAGCGTCATGCGGTGGATTTTGCAGAGGCCGGGGAGGACTTCTGTTCCTGGGAACTAGCTGTGTTATGCAGCTTTTCCCCTCTGCCCTTACCTCTGGCAAGAAAGGACGATCCACGTGCTCTCTTGCTTTGATTGGAACGAAAGGACTGCATTTGATAATGAGGCGCTTTCTTAGATTGTGAGGGAATATATGGCAAAAAATTTGATTTACCTGCCGTAGCCGTGGAGACGAGGTCCGAGAGTCCATCTCCAAACAATTCCTCACCCTTGTAAGGCAACAACTCCATATGTCGCTTGGAGTCGGCATCACCAGTCCACTGTCGGGTCCATAAGACACTCCTAGCAGAAATAGACATAGCGTTTATCCTGGAACCCAGTAAACTAATGTCTCTTTGAGCATCCCTTATATCAAGACCGCATCTTTTATATGCCCTAGGGTCAATAAAATGGTATCCTTATCAAGAGTCTCAATATCCGTTGATAAGGAATCTGTCCATGCTGCTATAGCACTACAAACCCAGGCCGACGCAATAGCCGGTCTGAGTAACGTACCAGAATGTGTGTAAATGGACTTCAGGGTAACCTCCTGCTTGCGGTCAGCAGGATCCTTGAGGGTAGCCGTATATTGGGATGGAAGCGCTATCTTTTTTGATAAGCGCGTCAAGGCCTTGTCCACCCTAGGGGAGGATTCCCACCGTATCCTGTCCTGCGACGGGAAAGGATACGCTGTTAGGATCCTTTTGGGAATCTGCAGTTTTTTGTCTGGAGTTTCCCATGCTTTTTCACATACTTCGTTCAGCTCATGTGAGGAGGGAAAGGAGACCTCAGGTTTCTTTCCTTTATACATGTGTACCCTCGTGTCAGGGACAGGGGGTTCCTCAATGATATGCAACACATCTTTTATTGCGATAATCATATATCGAATACCTTTAGCCACCTTTGGCTGTAATTTTGTATCATCGTAATCGACACTGGAGTCTGAGTCCGTGTCGGTATCTGTGTCAACTATTTGGGATAGTGGGCGCTTCTGAGACCCCGAAGGTCCCGGCGACATAGGGACAGGCATGGGTTGACTCCCTGACTGTGCCCCAGCTTCAGCTTTGTCTAGCCTTTTGTGCAATAAATTTACATTTGCACTTAAAACATTCCACATATCCATCCAGTCCGGCGTCGGCACCGCCGACGGAGACCTAACATTCATAAACTCCCCCTCCTCCTTAGGTGAGCCCTCAACCTCAGACATGTCGACACACACGTACCGACACACCACACATACACAGGGAAGCTCTTTTCTGAAGACAGGTTCCCCACCAGGCCCTTTGGAGAGACAGAGAGAGAGTATGCCAGCACACACCCCAGCACTATATGACCGAGGAATAACACAGTAAATTAATGTTTACCCAGCAGCGCTGTTTTATGTATCTGCACCAATTATGTGACCCCCCTCTACTTTAAAACCCTCTGTCACCGTGTGTCAAGCAGGGGAGAGTCCGGGGAGCATCCTCTCAGCGGTGCTGTGGAGAAAAATGGCGCTGGTGAGTGCTGAGGGAAAAGCCCCGCCCCCTCGGCGGCGGGCTTCTGTCACACTCAATTTTTTCAATACATGGCGGGGGCTCTTTTTATACATGTACAGTGCCCAGCTGTAGTACATGTATATATACATCTGTGCCATAAGAGAGGTTTATATTGCTGCCCAGGGCGCCCCCCCCTGCGCCCTGCACCCTTACAATGGCCGGAGTGTGTGAGGTGAAGGGGAGCAATGGCGCACAGCTGCAGTGCTGTGCGTTACCTCAGTGAAGATCCAAGTGTCTTCTGCTGCCTCAGATGGGTCTTTTCCTCACATACTCACCCGGCTTCGTTCTTCCGGCTCTGCAAGGAGGACGGCGGCGCGGCTCTGGGGCGGACGGCGAGGGTGAGACCTGCGTACCAATCCCACTGGGGCTAATGGTGTCCAGTAGCCTAAGAAACAGAGCCCTGAACTCAGAGAAGTGGCTCCCTCAGTCCCTCGATGCAGGGAGTCTGTTGCCAGCAGGCTCCCTGAAAATAAAAAACCTAACAAAAATGCTTTCTTACAGGAAACTCAGGAGAGCTCCTGAAATGCACCCAGTCTCCACTGGGCACAGTATCAAACTGAGGTCTGGAGGAGGGGCATAGAGGGAGAAGCCAGTGCACACCCAGAGTCAAAGTCTTTCTTAAAGTGCCCATGTCTCCTGCGGAGCCCGTCTATCCCCATGGTCCTTACGGAGTCCCAGCATCCTCTAGGACATTAGAGAAATAAAGCGAACACTAAAATAACACATCCTAGATCTGAATGAATGAAATATTCTTATTAAATACTTTGTTCTTTACATAGTTGAATGTGCTGACAACAAAATCACACAAAAATTATCAATGGAAATCAAATTTATTAACCCATGGAGGTCTGGATTTGGAGTCACACTCAAAATGAAAGTGGAAAAACACTACAGGCTGATCCAACTTTGATGTAATGTCCTTAAAACAAGTCAAAATGAGGCTCAGTAGTGTGTGTGGCCTCCACGTGCCTGTATGACCTCCCTACAACGCCTGGGCATGCTCCTGATGAGGTGGCGGATGGTCTCCTGAGGGATCTCCTCCCAGACCTGGACTAAAGCATCCGCCAACTCCTGGACAGTCCGTGGTGCAACGTGGCGTTGGTGGATGGAGCGAGACATGATGTCCCAGATGTGCTCAATTGGATTCAGGTCTGGGGAACGGGCGGGCCAGTCCATAGCATCAATGCCTTCGTCTTGCAGGAACTGCTGACACACTCCAGCCACATGAGGCTCTAGCATTGTCTTGCATTAGGTGGAACCCAGGGCCAACTGCACCAGCATATAGTCTCACTAGGGGTCTGAGGATCTCATCTCGGTACCTAATGTCAGTTAGGCTACCTCTGGCGAGCAGTTACATAGGAGGATTTGCCCAAGCAGTCCCAGGAACAGAGGGATAATGGCGCCGCAGACACTGACAGGGAGTGAGGAAAAGACAGATATGCAGCTCCAGGGCGGGAACACTTGCTAGAAATGGCGCCCTGGGGCTGGGGGAGGGGCTTCAGGTCTAAGCCTTATCCCCTCTGCTGGCAAAACCACCGGGTACTGTGGGCGATATAAGAATTGGTTTAGAGAGAAAACCTGACCTGCGCCCATGCCCTGGTGATCTAGTGGGATCGCCTGTATCCACAGTGTCCACCGCCAGCTCGCGTGGCCCGCCTCCCACTGACCGCACCGGATCGCGATAAAGACCGGGTCCCGCAAGCGGGACCCACTTACTACCTCCCGAAGTGCGGCCAAGCGATCCTGGAGAGCCCCAGCCGTGTGTGTCTAACGTGAAGAAAACCGGAGCCTCCGCTGTATGTACCCGGCAACCAGGGCTCAGGAGTGTACAGCGCCGCTGGGGAGAGCTGGAGCTGCAGCAGTGAATGTCACAATACATTTACCACCGCTGCTGCCCTTGAAGTCTTCACTTTTTACCTCATAAAAAGCTTTTCTTAGGGCTGCCTGGAGCAGACCCTCTGTTCAGTGCCTGCTTACTGCAGCACCAACTGACAAACTGAGCTCCTGTGCAGGGAGGCGGGGTTATAGAGGAGGCAGCGCTGTGCATTCTGAGAACAGTCAAAGCTGTGAGCCTGTTGATGCCTCGGATCAAGATCCTACTCTACACCCCATTGTCCAGACTTGTGGAGCCCAGTGTACCCCGCAGCAGAAATATTAATGCTGCAGTAGGCAACTTGTGTAAAAGACGCAACGTCGGACCATCTGTATGAACATCGTTTCTTCTGAGTAAAGGGGGGTACTCACGGAGCGATCGCTGCTTAAAATCTAAGCAATCTGACTAGATTGCTTAGATTTTAAGCAGCGATCACCCTGTGTGTACCCCTCACAGCGATAGCGATACGCAGCCCCGTGCATTGCTATCGCAGGTGCTAGATCTAGCAGGTCGCTCATTTCACATGCTGGGTGAAATGAGCGGCCCCCCCATCTACCCCCGCACGCTCAGCACACATCGTGGTGTGCTGAGCGGGGGGAGAGATGTGTGCTGAGCGATTTGCTCAGCACACATCTCTCCCCACATCTGCCTGTGAGCACTGGCTTTAACCCTCAGGTTATTACAGACAACCCTCAGGTTGGCAGTAGAGATTGAGCATGATGGCAGATCGCAGTGCCACACTCCCAGTGTTAGAAGCAGAAGCTGCTGGCTATCTGACTCCACAGATGTAAGAAGTCAGGAGAGCAGTGTAACATGTGATCAGTTGGTGTATATGCAATTATTTCACTTGTCATAATACTACATTTTGATTATATCTGTCTGATGCAGTCCCCCCCATACATACACACATCCAGGAGATATAAAATATTTATTATTTGCGTCTACTGCCCGAAAGTAAGTGCTATGGGGATATATCCTGCAACATATACTTGATAAATATTGGTTGTCATGGGCAACTTCTCCAGTGGCTCTCTTCTCCACTCTTTTCACTGCTTTAATGGTCCCTTAGACCAGGCATTTCCAAACTGCGGCCCTCCAGCTGTTGAGAAACTACACATCCCAGCATGCCCTGACACAGCTATAGCATTATCTGACAGCAAAACTGTGTCAGGGCATGCTGGGATATGTAGTTTCACAACAGCTGGAGGGCCGCAGTTTGGACATGCCTGCCTTAGATGTAATTTGAGATATTTAACATTGCATTTGAATTATCATTCAAAATTGCTTGCTATGAGCTCTCCGACATGGCAAGATATAAGGAATACATGTGATCTCAGGAGGTTTGTGGCTATAATTGCAACTTACTGTACATTACGAAGAAACTTTTGAAGAACAGGTCTACCGTCTAACCCACTGAGTTGCCCTAACAACCATTCATGCAAGCAAAATGCGTACTTAAGCTGTGTTGCCATCTCCACAGCATGCTGACAGCTGCAAGACGTGATCAATATCAAAATGGCAGATCTGCATGTGGCTCACAAACTACTGTACATATCTGTTCGCTGTTATCAGTTGTTTCAGGCAAAAAAGAGGCTGACCTTTTATTTTTACAGTGAAGTTTTGCCACTTTGAGGGATATGTATCAAGCCTTGGGAAGAGATAAGGTTAACAGATATTGGCCCTCATTCCAAGATGATCGCTCGCTAGCTACTTTTTTTTTAGTCCTGCAAACGCATAGTTGCCGCCCACGGGGGAGTGTATTTTCGCTTTGCAAGTGTGCGATCGCATGTGCAGCGGAGCGGTACAAAAACATTTTGTGCAAAACAAGACCAGCCCTGAAGTTACTTATCCTGTGCGATGATCCTAGTGACGGATGTCCCGAAATTGACGTCAGACACCCGCCCTGCAAACGCCTGGACACGCCTGTGTTTTCCCTACCACTCTCAGAAAACGTTTAGTTGACACCCATGAATGCCCTCTTCCTGTCAATCTCCTTGCGATCGGCTGTGCGAATGGATTCGTCGCTAGAAGCATTGCACAGCAACGATGCTGTTTGTACCCATACGATGTGCGTGCGCATTGCAGAGCATATGCATGCGCAGTTTTGCTGTTTTTCTACCTGATCGCTGCGCTGCGAAAATCAGCAGCGAGCGATAAACTCAGATTGACCCCCATAGAACCAGCCATTCACCTCCTAACTGTCATGTTACAGATTGTTACAGGCTGTGTTTGAAAAATGACAGTTAGGAGCTGATTGGCTGTCAGTTTAGCTCTTTCCACTTTATCTCTCTCCAATGCTTAGTACATCTGCCCCATATTATACAAGCTATAATTTACAATACATAGCCCAAGACAATAGACATATATTTAATACCTCTGCTGATCCCTTAATCAACACACCTTTCTTTCACATCTTGTGGTCAATCTTATTGACTGAGACTGGCCACTCACTGTAAGTCCAGTACATCAGCATTTAATGCTAGGGAACACCAGAGGTGTGTACAGCATTCTGAATAATAATAGTACATTTTTATTATAACAGTTTTTAAAAATAATTTTTAATAAAGCTTACTTTACTAAATATGAGTTTTATGCAATCTGTTGCTCTCCTGTTGTTCTGTAACTGAAAGTACCAGTATTCCAGTATTCCTGGGGCTTGTTGTTCCACAATTACAGGAGAGCAACTGTGTCATAATACTGTTCTGCTTTAAAATAACTGGCCTTTTAGTGGGGCCAATCAGAAGGCTGGGATGCAAAAAAATTTCTTGCCTGAGGACCCACCTAGACCTCATCCCACTCTGGGCTAATTGCTATCTCCTTCAAAAGGTTAATTGATAGGAAGGATTCTTAATGTAGGAACAATTTTATTAATCATGAACATAGGGCCTAATTCACACCTGATAGCAGCAGCAAATTTGTTCCCTAATGTGCACTCAGCAGACGAGAATATCCATAAAACGTATTTTGTTTTTATTTTTGTATATAATTCATAGATATAAAACCTATTGCAATTGCAATTTAGAAATACATATAAAAAATATACATATGAACCTCTTTTTCAAGATAATGAGATTAACAAATCCACTCCAATTTTTACATAGCTTTTATGTATGTCTAGTAAGTCATCATAAAAATATATTTGTTATATTATTTGTAGCTCTTTAATATAAGGAAGCTTGTAAGTTGGAAATTTAATTATTGTCTGACAGATAAGGGGCGAGATCCAAATGTTATGCCCACCGGCAGCCACTAGATGGCGTCAAACGGAGCTATTCAAATGTAGCTCAGTTCAGGCGCGATCAGCAGTCAGCATCTACATTTCAGCCTGCACCTGCCAGGGGGTGGTGAAATGAAATGTGTGAAAAGTGATCAGTTTTTTCCCCGATCGCACCTATTAGCTTAGTTGGGTTTAGTTGCTTTACACGGCTAAACCTGACACTAATGGGCGCGATCAGCATGATAGGAGGCATCAATTGCATATCACCCCCTGAGATCTCATGTCACTTTAGACGGGAGATCAGAGGAGATAATAATTGATTTCCCCCAAGGTGATCATGGAAATATGAAGTATAAATTTCTTTTATGCAACCAATAAATGGAAATGTAGGAGGTAATTCAGTCCTGATCGTAGCAGCAAATCTGTTAGCAGTTGGGCAAAACCATGTGCATTGCAGGGGGGGCAGATATAACGTTTGCAGAAAGAGTTAGATTTGGGTGGGTTATTTTGTTTCTGTGCAGAGTAAAAATACTGGCTGCTTTATTTTTACACTGCAATTTAGATTGCAGATTGAACACACCCCACCCAAATCTAACTCTCTCTGCACATGTTATATCTGCCCCCTCTGCAGTGCACATGGTTTTGCCCAACTGCTAACAAATTTGCTGCTACGGTCAGGTCTGAATTACCCCTTTAGTTCCAAATGTGTTTTCAAGCATTGCTTACAAATCAAGAAACAACTAGCAGGCCCTTAATTGTTGATGGCAAGTGTTACAGGCGACTTCAAGACTGCCAGGCTGTTAGCTGGATCATTTTTCCTACTGTCAAGTTAAAAGCTGGGACCAAAGTAGCTGGAGAATTAAAAGCATGTGAACTATTTCTATATTGGTCACTCAGACTGCTCCACTGGCTCCTGCAGAATGCCACTGTCCAACTGTAGTGATGGCCATCTATTGGTTGCAGTCCCAGCAGTACATCTGCAACATGCATTATAAGATGGTTTCAAGTATTTGACTAGACCATCGCTAGAGGTATTTCTTCAAGAATGTGGAAAGGAATTGCAAATGTTCGTCTACAGAATTTATATTTCTGTTTGTGTGTGCTATTTTAATGTCCTCTTTGTATGCACTGTTAATTTTAATATCCTAATTAATAATACTCTAGCTATTCGCTACTTCCATAACAAGCTGTATGAAATTATCTCATGCACACATAGATTTTATGTGGGTTGCTTTTAAAATTTGCATACTGTGGTGTTGTATTACACTTATGTAATGCAACATCACAGTTATAGGGGGCATGTTATTATTATTATTATTATTATTATTATTATTATTATTACTATTATGTGAACTCTTAAAGGAACAAAATGCTATAAATTTTTTTTAGCTTTCAACTATATAGGATATTGGTTCATAACCTTTTATACACACATCACCTATGAAACAGAAAATATCAATTTTGACAAGATATTTGAATTAGAGCAAATGTATCTAATTATTCACTTGATGTATACATAGGCACATGGCCACATTCTAGTTTCTGGAACAGGAGACAAAACATCTTGTGATTTCCTCTGGAGCTGTGCATAGCATAAAAATGTCCCTTCAAATCTTAGGCCCTGATGATCTATGTATATCTCCAATGTTATTCGATCTGCGCATGCACAGAATCTGTACTGTGATGATGGTCATATCCCCTCCCCCCTTCCTCCCCTAAGCCAAAGCATGTCAACCAATTGGGGGCCAGGAAGGGCTAGCAACGGGCAGCGATTAAGAAAATCTGGGCATGATGATCTGTTTTTGCAGCTAGCCAAGGCCAGTGGCTGCATCCTTGGAAGCAACTTCACTGGCCCTTGCAGCGTGAAAACACTGTCCATCCTGAGTAACCTGAGGGTAACTCAGATGGGTGATGTTCCAGCAGATGATCTGATCCAGTGTATTCAGATGCAGCATCAGATCAGAAGGCGGCAGGAGGCATTAATGTATACAAGATGCCTTCTGCGGCACTAGCATACTGTACAAAGTACATGCTGTACTTGTGCCTCCTGCAGGACTAGTATACCATACCTCCCAACTGTCCTGATTTTGGCTTAGCAGAGCAGCGGAGAATAGATGCTGTGCACATGCACACAGCGTCTATTCACGGAGACAAGAGGGACTGGAAGGGGGCGTGGCTCTTGATGGGGGCATTAACGTGAAGCCGCGCCCCCTTCATTGAGGACATGCTCCTTTTCTCTGGCGGGCACGGCTACCCTCTTTAATCCTCCTTAAAGTTCGAAGGTGGGGAAATGGGGGTATGGCTCGCGATCTCGGCATTACCACAAAGCCATTCCCCTTTTCACTGAGGACATGCCCTCTTTTCCCCGGGTGTGGTATAGCGGTCCTATTGTTATTTTACCGACATTCATTAGTCCGACAGTGCTTGTCAGACACTGGAGGTTTCCCGTCAAATAATAGATATTAATCATACTTCGACATAGATAAGTTAGACAATGTAATTAATCAGACATATAAAAGATCGACAGCGTATACACAGACAAAAAAAAGTCAGACATTTATCCATCAGATACGTATTATATAGACACTGTTGAAGACCGACATTGAATACATAGACACCTGAAATTCCGACAGGGCATTTATGAGACAACAAGTAGACTGACACAAACATAACACCGACAACGAATACATAGACATTTAAGAGATAGACAGCGCATACATAGACAGTTAATAGACCGATGGCGAATCCATAGACAAATAAAGATACAGAAATGTCCTCATTCAGACATCAATTAGACCGACACACTAAAAGTCTGACAGGACATATATCAGACATTAATAAGACCAACACACAAAAGACCAACAACGCATATTGGTGGTCATTCCGAGTTGTTCGCTCATTGCCGATTTTCGCTATTCTGCGATTTGTTGCAAAATGCGAATGCGCAAGGCACGCAGGGCTCATGCGCTTAGTTATTTAACTAAAAACTTAGTAGATTTGCTGTGGATGCTGCGGCGCTTTTCTGCGCTCTGCTGATCGGTGAGTGATGTACATGAAAGGGGCGTTTCTGGGTGGTAACTGAGCGTTTTCCGGGAGTGTGCTAAAAAACGCAGGTGTGTCAGGGAAAAACGCGGGAGTGTCTGGAGAAACGGGGGAGTGGCTGGCCGAACGCAGGGCGTGTTTGTGACGTCTAACCAGGAACTAAACGGACTAAGCTGATCGCAATCTGTGAGTAGGTCTGGAGCTACTCAGAAACTGCAAAGAATTATTTATTAGGGATCAGTACTAAATGCCGCCGGCCGGAATCTCCGCGGTCGAAATACCGACGCCGGAATCCCGACCACACAATCCCGACAGGGGTGGCGAGCGGAACGCAGCCCCTTGCGGGCACGGTGCCTCGCTGCGCTCGGCACACTATTATATTCTCCCTCCATGGGTGTTGCGGACACCCACGGAGGGAGAATATGTCGGGATTGTGGCGGTCGGGATTCCGGCGTCGGTATTTCGACCGCCGGGATTCCGGCCGGCGGCATTTTGACCGCATCCCATTTATTAGCACTTCTGCTAATCTTTTGTTCGCAATTCTGCTAAGCTAAGATACACTCCCAGAGGGCGGCGGCCTAGCGTATGCAATGCTGCTAAAAGCAGCTAGCGAGCGAACAACTCGGAATGAGGGCCATAGAGACAGTTAAAAGTCCGACAGTACATAGATATTAATAAGACCGACACAAAAAAGACTGACAAAGCATATATAGACAGCTAAAAGTCCGACAGGACATATGTCAGATATTAATAAGACCAACACACATTCAATGCTAAAATATAATATTACACATAACAGACAGTTATTAGACAGGTATTCTTACTCAGAAACAGGGCCATATCTTCATTCCTGAGACTTGTAGTTCTCCTACACCACCCCTGTACACTCAGTCACGGCGTCGCGTCCATACCTGGACGCAACGCTCTCAATAGCTATTGAGGGTGCACGGAACTCATAGCGTCTCGTCCTGGATGGCCTGCTATCGCCTGCAATAGCTATGGAAGGGTGCTGGGGGGGGGGGGTATCACCCCACCCTGGAGTACACAACTAAAGCCATGCGTAGGCTCGTCTTAGCCTAGATGGCATACTATTGCTGGGGTGACCATGGAGGCGTCCAGGACAGGGCGCCCAGAAATAGCGGGGGGACGGGAGAGGGGTGACTGAGGGGAGGTGTGTGTGTGTGTGTGTGTGTGTGGGGGGGGGGGGGTGAGCATGACTTTAGCCTGTATGAGTTGGGCTTGCTAGTAGGACCGCTGACAGGTCTGGCTGGGACCTGTAGTTTCATGGATGAGAGTATTGCAGGGGGTTGCTGGGGTGACGATGAGCTATGGTGATAGCTCATGCTAGCGGCAGAGGGCCATACAGGACTGGACGCTAGGACCCCCGTCCACCCGCAATAGCTATTTGGAGCTAAGGGTGCAGGTGTGTACACAGCGACATGTCTGTGTGTAGAAGGTTAGTGTTGAGAAATGAAAATCTCAAAAGTCTATGGCATCGATATATAGGCCCCTGTCCTGATAATCTGTCGATCTTTGCGTGTCGGTATTATTTGATTCTGTTATATGTATGTATTATTGGTCATTTAGCTGTCTAGGTATGGGCTGTAGGTCTTTTACGTGTCAGACTTATTGGGGTCTGAGTTATGTATTGTCGGTCATTTAGCTGTCTATGTATGTGCTGTCTGCATTTTGGGATTGTCTATTTAATTGATGTCTGGTAAATGACATTTCAATCTCTTTTACTGTCTATGTATGCACTGTTGGTCTTTTGCGTGTCGGTCTAATGCACGTCTGATGTGTGTTCTGTCTGTCTTTTATGTGTCTGTGTATATGCTGTCGGTCTGTTGTGGTTCGGTATCATTGTTGTCTGATGGATGACGTGTCGGTCGGTTTTGGGGTTGTCGATATATGCGCTGTCGGTTTTGGGGTTGTCGATGTGACTGTTGTCTGACTTATGAACTGTCTGTCTTTGTTCTGTAGGGCTGTTGGCCTTGTCGGTGTTTCCATTGTCTATATATTACCTTTGAGTTTTATCTATTGGTGTTTCACCACTGTCTGACTGGTGTCTGTCTTCTGTTATCGGTCTTTTTGTAGAGGCACTCTTTCTGCTCTGCATCCCTGATGCTGCACCTGTCTCCCCTGCTGCTGCCAGCTGCTGCACCTGTCACACTGACATGCAGCAGCGCTGGCAGCTTGAAGACTCCTCCCCCTTCCCCTGTGACAGCAGCAATGTTTGGCCAAAAGGGAGGTGGAGCTACACATTATGAACGGCGGAGCTATGGGACTGAGGGGGTGGTGCTACACGGGACCAGGCTACGCTGCTACAGATCCTGCAAGCCAGACAGATTGGTAAGTGGATGTAAAGAGTGAATGAGATAAAGTGTATGTATGTGTGTATCTGTGTGTATGTGTGTGTGCGGGCATTATGTACAAGCTGCACCACTACTGGAGACATTATGTATAAGTGGTATCACTACTGGAGGCATTATGTATAAGTGACACCACTACTGGAAGCATTATGTATAAGTGGCACCACTACTGGAAGCATTAGGTGGCAACTCTACAGGGGGCACTATGTGTATAAGCGGCACTACTACTGGGGGCATTATGTGTATAAGCGACGCTACTACTGGGGGCATTATGTGTATAAGCGGAACTACTACTGGGGGCATTATGTTTATAAGTGGCACTACTACTGTGGGCATTATGTTTATAAGTGGCACTACTATTGGGGGCATTATTTGTATAAGAAGCTGTAATGTGAATAAGATTGTGCTACTATGTTGCGTAATTTGAAATAAGGGTACTATTGTGTGACCACGCCCCTTCCTTGTGAGACCACACCCCTTTCTCAAGGCATGTTGAAGGCGCACCCTGTTCCTTTATAAAGTGCGGGAGGGTGAAAATTTATAGTTTGCATAGTTTGCAGGGGGTTGCCGACCCTGATTAGCATACTGTACTATTGCCTCCTGCAGCGTTAGCATACTGTAAATAGTACACAGATTAGCAATATGTACTAATGCCCCTCCAGGATAAGCATACTGTACATAGTACACATTAGCATACTGTACTCCCTCCAGGATAAGCGTACTGTACAAAGTTGCAGCAGAATAGCATCCATCTCTTAATCAGGCCCCTTATCTACCACTGTAAGACTACTACTTTAAGTTTTACAATTTTGTGCTAAAATACTGTTTAGTTGAACTACTGTACATTTATAGTAATCTTAAATATATCATGGGTAAGTGAACTGTTTTTTATCATAGGTTGCTAATGTACATTTTAATGTCTATATTACAGTGGCAGAAATGCACCTCTAAAGACTCGCATGTAAAATGCATATGATTTTTGTAAAAGTAAAGCACAGCTTTTGAAAGTATAGGCAAGCTACAGTACCAAACGTAATCACACTGCTGTAACTAGGCATTTTAGCGTTGTGTGCAAGAAACACCCACATACAAAACAGGGCCAGTGCCATAAATATAGTTGCGTAGCTTCATGGGGAAGGGACGTAGACACAGAGCTTCCTTTTACACATTATGGCAGCAGAGCCCCCCTTTTTTACACATTAAGAAGGCAGAGTCACCTTTTTACACATTAGGCAGGCAGAGTACCCTTTTTTTTACACATTACAACATCAGAGTCCCCCTTTTTACACATTAAGCAGGCAGAGTCCCCTTTTTACACATTAGGCAGGCAGAGTCCCCTAAGGGTAGAGAGAAAAAGAGAAGGAGAGAGAGATTAAGTTTTATATTTACCTATGACCAGCTGGCAAGCATCTCCTCTTCTCCTTCCGATCAAGTCCTCCCCCAGCTAACAGCTCCTCAGGGCACAGGGCAGAGACTTAGTAAGCTTGGTGAGACATCTGGTTCGGCATCCATGGCTGTCAAAGGCAGGCAGAGGAGGCAGAAACCTGGGAGCTGGCGGCTGTGGCAGCGCTCCCGTGTCACTTGAAGAGGCATCGGCGGGAGACAGGAGGCGGAGCCGGCGGGACTCGGAGTGACTGCCTGAGATAGCGGCCATGCGGGGGGGAGTGCAGTGCTCCCGAGTCCCTTGCAGAGGCAGGCGGCGGTGGGAGACAGTCTGCAGCTGGAGACTGGCATCGGCTTTGGCGGGACTCAGAATGAATACATTGTGACTGACTGGTGATAGCGGCTGTGTGTGTGTGTGTGTGGGGTTTCTGCCGATGGAGCATTTGCACTGTGGGCAAGGCACCATTGGCACACACGTAGTTACGGCCCTGCGTAATCACACCCACAATGATGCTGATTCTGAGTCAGACATACAGTGGCTGTGTTTGCGTGATGCCGCGGAAGCCTGATTTACTATCTTATGCAGGGACATCGGAACGGAGGGGGCAAGGGGGCAGCTCGCTTCTCCCCCAAACATGAGAGGTGCCTATATACAGGAGGAGTGAAGTGTGGTCAGCTGAAAGACCGCACATCACAACCTCTGTGCAAGTGCAGGAAGTGAGGAGCAGCAGCAGCAGTATGTGCAGCACCTCCCCTGCTCCTAAGGCCAGTTTATATACACAAAGTGGGCTGTGCACCACCCCTTCCCCTTACCAGGGCCGGCTCACAGCCCCAAAGCAGTGCCGTGATCAGCGGGTGATTAGGGGCGTGGCCTAATGCTGAAAAGTGCCAGCCTCCATGAGAGACCCGTGCTGTGGCTGCTGAGCCGGTGCTACCCACTTAGCAAAGGGATGCAGTGCAGGTAGGCGCTGGCCTGGAGAGGTGCTCTCCCTGCTCTGCATGCCTCCTTCTATACATGACTGTTTCTGCCTGATGCTGTCGTTCCTGTCACACAGGCAGCGGCATCAGCAGCTGTATGAACCACGGCATACGGTATACTAAAAATAATAAAGTGGTCACCACTCCCAGTTATAGAACAGTGGGCAAACCAAACCCCTCACCCCAGTGTAATAGCAGCAAGCTCCACCCCCTCACGCTCCGCAGCGCCTCATCTTGCTGCTGCGGCTGCCCCCTCCCCAGCTGTCAGAAAGCCCCCAGCTGCAGGCAGAAATGCGCTCTCGTGGTCCTCAGCTTTGATGGTGTAAGAGCTTCCGCAGTATAGCAAATATATATTGATTCAAGCTTTTTCGCATTCATTAAGATATTTACTGTTAATCACAAATGTGTTGATGTATCCTTAAATATTGCACAGATATTCAGAAAATTGTATACTCAGAATATTATATTCAAAGCAAGAGCTGTTCAAAGACACACAACACCAGATGTATTCAAGGCCAGGCAGATTGCCAATATGTCTGAACATCGAGAACATTGGGACCCTGACCCTTTTGACCATCAGAAAGGATGTTTTGAGTATATGTCCGAGAGGCTGATAATCACAAAGCAATAAAACATATTCAAGGATGTTCTAATTACTAATTAAAATCTTGTATGACAATTGATGTATTTCAGGTTCTAAGACATACATGGTGTATTCTGATTGGCTAAATGTATTGGCAAGCATTATTCCTTTGTCTTCAGACTATAAAAATAAACCTGTAACGAGCCCTGGGCGGGTCAGCTATGATCTGTCTAGGTTACACATAATCCTGTGTGTGAACTTTTCATTTACTGACCTCCAACCGGTTGCTAAAAGAACAGAGTTCTGCTGATGACTGAAGAGAGTTGATAGACCAGACCTATAGAGGTCAGAGTACCCTAACATTCTGGGGGCATCGTCCAGGGATCTTCCAGCATCTCCTCCACTGGCAACAAATCCTCTGATCTTTCAGGAACCGCTGATTAAAAAAAACCCGGTAAGTGAGATTTAATGTGTAGATTTCTACCTGCTCACTTGACTCAGCGCTTCTTGTATGTATCTGGGGAAGTCCAGTTGGGAAGATCAGAGAATATCTTAAAGAACCCAGTGTCAGTCAGAAGTATTTTTTTTTTTTTAAAGTACCATACATGTATGTCATATTGTTGAATTGTTGGTAAATATCTTCAGCTAATTTGTCACAAGTGCACAGGGGGAATTAATCAAATATCCAGGAAACTTTTAGATTTTGATAATAGTAATATAGGTTTATTAAGAAAACAAAACTGTTACATAAGGTGGCGTATGGCCAAGGTATATTCTAATGCTGATAAACAGTTTGAATTGATAAATAACCAAAGAGGTGTACCTGTGTTGTTGTGTTAAGAAAATACAAAGGGTCCGTAGCACCAAGATTGGTGGCAATTACAAGCACTGAAGTCTCATTTGGTTATGTGGAAAAATGATGATGAATTTTACTGTACAACAGGTTGCCATTTAAAAAGGGAATTGTTGGAAAATTACATTGAGAATGATTGATCTAACATCATAACCTATTGGCCTAGGAACCACATAATCCCAGGTTTAAGACCCATTTGCCCATACAGCCTCAAACAGCTGCCGCGTACACAGATAACAGACATAACAGTGAGAGGGTATCCAGAAGACAGGAAAACCAGATATAAGAGATGGTCGAGAGTCTGTCAGACATAGTACTTATTGTCACCCTTTGTCTTGGAATCCTTGCACTGTTGTATGTACTCTGTCGATATGCTTTTGAAAAGGTGGGGGGAGTCGGGTGTCTGCTAGACAATGGAACCAGTGCCAGTAACTAGATTTTCCTGCACACATTGTACTGCATATATTGTAATTCAAACTGTAGGATCAAGAGCACCTAAGGTGGTAGGAATTCTACCAATCCAAGCAGTCCCCGGTGTATATTTTAAATGAAAAACCCACCCTTGGGAAAACCTTACACTTATAGTAGGAACGCATGTTGGCACCCCAGTTGAACAAGGGAGGCAAGGTAATTTGCATTCTCCTATTGTATGTCCCTATGCAAGACAGTTAAGGGGTAGGATTGGGTCAGTGACAAAGAGCAGTTACTGTCTGAAAGGAAACAAGGGATAAATGGTAGACCCAATAGCAAGGAGACTCAGGTATGATTGCCCGAGGTGCACAGTACACGTAATTTTCCAAACACAAGGGGAACATATTCCAAGAATAGTGGGGAGTTTACCAAGAACACAAGGGACAACAGGGGTACTGGTACAAGCAGAAATCTATATAGGCAGGGGGATAGACCATTGGAGTGACTTAAAAATAATTTTAGGGACGCACCTCAGTGATCCAGAAGAAATAATCTATTATGCAGGTCTCACTTGGGGAGCAGTACTAATAGATTTTCCACCAATACAGGGAGGAAGGGGCAACACTACAACCCCAGTCATTTGTCCACAGACAGATTTAAGGAGCTCTTTAGGTACAAGGATAGAAGAAATTCTTCAGAGTCAGCATCTCACAAGGAGATTTTGAGTCCCTCATACAGGGTTACTAAAATACCACATCAGGAGGGGTTCCGCGCATACACACCCAGGCATAGGAGCGTGGTCTGTAAAGATGTCAGGGCCCGACAAACCCGTGGATATTGTTAGTAACAGGGAGGGGAGGAAAGCTCTGAAAGGAATAAGTAAAATTTTCAAAAGAGCAGGTTTTCCGTCAGAGGGGACACTAGACCTAGAGAAATGGGAAAAATTTGCCTCCTGTAACAAGAGTTGGATAATTAAACATAATTGTAGACATCAAGTATCCATCTGGATCACTGTAGCAAAAGACGTAGAAGCAGAAAATAGAAGAAGAGATGAGAAAAATGATTTCCTCAATGTACCAGAGTACCCAATAGCACCACAACCAGCGTTAAACTCACTGCCTGTAACATCAGCAACAGCACCTCCATTCTATGCCCCACCCCTATACTCAGACATGCATGCACACCCAGGTACCCCTAGTATGAACAGAATGGAATCATCTACAGGCTCACTAACAGTGAAATTAAGAAGAGATGAGCCAGAAAATGAGTGTCGAATAGTCAGCCCTATCTTGAAAGGATCTGTGGTTGAAAACCCTAATGATTTACCTGAGCTATGTGTACAGAGCATGCCCCAGTGTCCTGATACTTTATCACAAGAAACCCCAACAAGATCAAAGCAAAGAAATTGGCCACCTAAAGCTCCCCTTATGTTTAGACGAGTTATGGACACCTGGAATCAAGTTATGAGTCCAGAAAACAATAGTCCACAATCAGGAACTATAAGCGAAAGGGTGCAATTCAGACGGAGAGGAGAAACAAGGGGGCAAGACACAGCCTCTACAGCTTTTCATGCCCAGGTACATAATGTACAGAATAAAAGGACACCTTTTCCAGAAAGATTGTGTCCGGTATGTCAGTTTTGTGTTCCAGAAGGATATGAACACTGCCCAAATTGTGGAAACTGGGTTTCATCCCATGAACCACCATGTCAAAATATTTATGCCACCAGAAACGCTGAAAGACGGTCATCATTGCCTGTTTCTCTGTATCCAGTACAAGTGCAGAGAATACGCAACCCAGATGATGTAGCCAGGGTGAACAATCCATATATCGTACAGAGCCAACACCACAAACCATGGTATGGCAACGATATTGCAAGTATAGTTGCCAAGTCCCCAGATCCTAGGAAAAATCCAGCAGCATTTTATGCCTATATGGAAAGAATTCAAGCCATATGGACACCAGCATGGGTCAACTACCACCAGTTGTGTGAGGCTATACTAGGACCAGGAACGGCTCAAACAGTGAGCACCATGGCAGTAGCAACTGCAGTAGATGATTGCCCAGCCATAGTGGACACCCCGGCAGAGGAAAATAGAACAACGTTTGAGAGTGGACAGATGTACATGACAAGACCTAAGAGATGGTGTCATGAACAGAAGCTCAGAGCACCAGCAGCCCCAGATCTGAAACAGGAAAAGACTGAGTCCATCAGAACTTACTATGATAAAGTCACTATACGACATACTGATGAAGGTTATGCAATGGATAACCCTCAATATAAAAGACTTTTAAAGACCAAATTCCTAAATGGGTTGTCAGAAGCCTACAGAACTCAGTTGTTCCAGGTCAGGCCAGAAACCTCTTATATGGAACTTGAAGCAATAGTTCAAGTGCTAGAAGGAATGGAGTAAAGGGAAAATGAAAAAATAAGAAAAGCCAAAGAAAAGAATGCAATACCAAAGGTAACAGTACACGTTGTACAGGAACAAAGCAAGTGGAAAATCAGAAGCCCAACACAAGGGGCCACCGGAAGAAACTCAAAAGAAGGAACCAAGCAAGATGACAGAAAATTTTATTTCTGCAATCAAGAAGGACATTTCAAAAAGAATTGCAGTAAATACAAGGAATGGTGTGAAAACCAGCAAGAAAAACCTAAAGCATGAAAAAGTGGCTTCCCGAGGTACCTCCCTGCCAAAACACCATCTGAACAAGAAAATGATCAAGTGACCCTTGTACTGCCAACAGGTCACCAATATCAATGCATTATAGACTCTGGAGCAAGCCGAACAATTTTACAGCAACAGGAGGTACCAAGTGAATTAATGACCACTGAGACACTTCTAGCAACTGGTTTAGAAGGAACTACAGTGGAATTAAAGGAAAGTAAACCTATGGTATTAACCATTGAAGATGTTGAAACTCCCATTCCGGTCCAATTCCTTACCTTTAGTACTTGCCCAGTAAACTTATTAGGAGCAGATGTTCTGAAGTTGATTCAAGCCTGCATACAGTACACACCAAAAGGAATTACATTTTCCAGTAAATTACCAGAGAAGGTTCATCAACAGATGGCAGCAGCCATACAGATATATCATATGAGACAAGATTCCAACCCAGCGCTAAAACAAGATCTGGCTGATGTACCTGACTGGTTAAAGGCAGTACCAGAAAAACTCTGGTCCAAAGGAAAGACTGATGTTGGACACATGTGGGTTCAGCCAGTACAGTTACAGCTGAAACCAGGAATGCAACCAGTATCAATCAGACAATATCCTCTCACAGAAGCACAATCAAAAGCCATAACCCAGCAAGTGGAACAATACAAGAAGGTGGGGGTCATAAAGGAATGCAGATCTCCTTTTAACTTTCCTCTGTTTCCCGTGAAAAAACGAACTAGTACAAATGAAGTTCAATACAGGCTTGTGCATGATTTAAGAGAAATTAATAAGAGACTGATTGTCAATACTCCAATAGTACCTTATCCTCACACTTTGCTCAATCAGATTCCAATTGAAGCTGCATGGTTCTCGGTAATCGATCTCGCAAACGCTTTTTTTTCTGTCCCCATTACCGAAGAAAGCCAGAAGTTCCTAACATTCACTCATGAAGGTAAACAATACAGTTGGACACGGTTACCCCAGGGGGGAGCAACCAGTACATCAGACTTCTCAGAAGCAATGGCATTAATCCTGCAGAAATGGAGGCCGCACTATACAGACACCCAGTTAGTTCAATATGTTGATGATCTGCTTATTGCTGCACAGACAGAAGAAAAGTGCAAAAAAGAAACAGTATCACTACTCATCTTTTTGGCAGAAGAAGATTGAAGGGTGTCAAAAGACAAACTACAGCTAGTACAGAAAAAAGTTGTCTTTTTAGGACATTGCATATCCCAAGGAACAAGGCACCTTACTGATGAAAGAACAAGAGCAATAACTCAAGCAAAAACTCCAAGAACATTAAAAGAAATCAGAGCTTTCCTGGGCCTTATTGGATACTGCAGAGAATGGATACCCTCAGCCTCATTACTGATGCAACCTCTATATGAATTAACAAAAAAGGAGGCGTCAGCAGAAAACAGGGACACCATTGAAGAAGCAGTAAGAAAACTAAAGCAAGCCATAATAACAGCCCCAGCATTGGGATTGTCTGATTACAAAAAGCCTTTTAACCTATTCTGCCATGAAGACAAAGGGCATTCTTTAGGTGTGCTCACCCAGACACATGGAACAAAACAAAGACCAGTGGCATACTATTCAGCCCGGCTGGATCCAATTATCAAAGGAGCACCATCTTGTGTCCGAGCAGTGGCAGCAGCAGCAATACTCAAGGAGAAGGTGGCAGACATTGTGCTTGATCATCCACTGTGTATACAAGTACCTCAAGCTGTAACAGAAATACTAAGTCAAGCAAGAACCAAGCATCTTTCTGCAGCCAGACTTACCAAATATGAAGTAGCACTATTAAGCGCCTCCCATGTCACCATCACAAGATGCACTGTACTAAACCCAGCCACACTCCTTCCCATCAACGATTCAAAAGAGGGGAGGAGAGGGGGAGATGGTGATGATGGTGAATCGTCAGATGAGGAGGAAAATGCTGCTACAGACGCAGAAAATACAACACAAAAATTTCCACATGATTGCCTAGCCCTCAGGGAATTAGAGACTTTACCTCTTCCTGATGTCCAAGATACACCCCTGGACAATCCAGACATGAACATGTTCGTCGATGGATCAAGATATTAGGTTAGAGGAGAGGAGATTCCGCACAATACGGCGTAAAGGCTTTTTCACGGTAAGGACAATACGTGTTTGGAATTCCCTGCCCGAGGGAGTTGTAATGGCGGAATCTGTCAACACCTTTAAGAATGGGTTAGATAAATTCCTATTGGAAAAGGATATCCAGGGGTATGGTGCATAGTCATGCATTATAGTTACTATAAATAGGGATAAAATGCAATGGCTGACAGCAGCATCAGTCAGAAATTTTTGTCAAATCATCATGCATAGGACACCACAAATAGGTTGAACTCGATGGACAATTGTCTTTTTTCAACCTCAGATACTATGTTATAATGGATCCCCAAGGAAAGGATATGCAGTAACAACTAAAACTGAAGTCATAGATTCTGGACCATTTCCACCAAGCATGTCAGCACAAAAAGCAGAACTCATAGCAATGACTAAAGCCTGCATACATGCTGAAAACATGACAGCTAACATCTACACGGATTCACGCTATGCTTGGGGAGTGTCCCAGGATTACGCTGCTATTTGGAAAAGCAGGGACTTCAAAGGTGCAAATGGAAAACCCATCAAACATGCCAGTTTGATTATGGAACTCTTCAGAGCATTGGAACTACCTAAAAGGATTGGAATAATCAAGGTACAAGCACATACTAAGAGCCAAACCATGGAAGCTAAAGGAAATGCATTTGCAGATGCAGAAGCCAAGAGAATTGCCTTACAATCAAAAGAACCTGAGTAAGTCTTAGTAGCTCAAGATGTGAGACAAATGCCCAGTGAAGAGGGGTTGATCAAAATTCAACAACAAGCATCACAAGGAGAAAAGGAGAAATGGACACGATTGGGGGCAGAAGAAGATGAACATTGACTTTGGAAGTCAAGGGAATTGAAGTACTGTCTACCAGCAGCTCTATTTCCACCTATGTTACAAGTAGCTCATGGACAAGTACATCATTCAAAGGAAGCCATGGTGAATAGAGTACAAGAGCATTGGATAGCTCCAGGCTTCAACAAAGCTGCAACAAACTTTGTAGCATGATGCTGGATCTGTGGAATCAGCAATCCAGGACAAAGAACCAAGACACCTCTAGGAACTATACCCAAAGCCTCTTACCCATTTCAGAGACTACAAATTGACTATATACAGTTGCCACGAAGCGGTCCATATGAATTTGTACTAGTAGCAACGGACATGTTTAGCCACTGGGCCAAAGCCTGGCCAGTGAGCAAAGCCACAGCAAACACTACTGCAAGGAAACTGATAGCAGAAGTAGTATGTAGATTTGGGGTACCTGAGGTTATAGAATCAGAAAGAGGTACACAAGAGAAGTCATGCAGCATATAATGAAAGATTTGGGGGTACAGCAGGCCTTCCACGTGCCTTACAGGCCCCAGGCCAGTGGGAGGGTGGAACGTCTGAACTTTGACCTTAAGCTAAAACTACAGAAAATGATGACAGAAACCAAAAGAACTTGGCCAGAATGCCTACCTATAGTCTTGTTCAATATTAGGACCACACCTATGAGACCTAGTAAGCTGACTCCATATGAGATATTGTTTGGATCAGCTCCAAGAACAGGTTTTTATTATCCACAACAGTTACAACATAATCATGGTAATTTAACAGGTTATGTACAGGAGGTCTGTAAAACGTTGACTAACCTCCATTGCCAAGTGTTTTCTTCCATTCCAGACCGAGAAGGATCAGCTACGCATAAGCTAAATCCAGGAGATTGGGTCTATTTAAAAAGACATGTGAGAAAGACCTTTGAACCAAGATATGATGGTCCATATCAAGTGCTGCTAACCACGCCTACCTCAATTAAGGTGAAAGGTCGCGATACTTGGGTACACGCCTCCCACTCGAAGAAGTTGACAGTGACTCTCCAACCAGAAGAATGAAGTTGCTTATCCTTTGGTTGTTGTTAGGGGTAATCCCCATGGTTTGGGCTATAAGTCCAGGGGACTGGTTTACTTAAAGGGAGTGTCATAATGATGGAACAATTAATAAGGGAAAACCAGATTCCTGCTGGTGGAGCTTTGATGACCAACGGTGGAATTACTATAATCTAACTACACAACCCTCTGTCTGTTTTTACTTTTATAAAAAAGGTGGAGTTCTCACTAATGAGACACCAAAAAATATGTCAGAGCAAGCTATAAAGCGGTGGAGAGCATGTAAAGCTCTTAAGATAATTATAAATGAAGGAAAAATGTATAAGAAAAGAATTGGTGCAGAAATACATCTTTTTCTATTGCCAAGTAACCGCACCACATTTACATTGTCCCGTGGTACCAGAATAAAAATGAAATGCTGTGTAGAGCCATTCACAAACCCAATAAGAAATAAGGGGGTAGTTCAGGCCATATCAAGATGTATAAATGGCTCTAAGGAACTACCTTTTAATACTGAATTGTCCGCACAGGACTACTCAAGCACAGTAATTGTGTGTACTAACACATCCAGTTTTCCTGGTAATGCTACAGGACACAGATCAAAATTTAATATTTTGCAAAATAAGCCAGAAATAAGAAATGATACTTTGATTAAAATACCAGCAACCTGTCAGAAGGTGGGAATAAAACAATTTAGGACACTACATCGATTTAATATTTCATTTCCCAAAGGTCCTAAGTGTAACCGGATAAAAAGAGAATAGTATGATATCCTGTTGGGAGGGGCAGGAGCAACAATGGGAGCACTAAATTCCATAGACATAGAAACACTGACTAACAAAATGAGTGATGCAGGCAGCGATATGGAAAGAGTGGTTCACATGCAGGCAAAATGGATGCCCACTGTCTTCAATCCGATTTTAAAGGTCATTAATTGGGATCATTCTTTTCTAACCTTGGTCAATAGTTCTTTTATGAACACGTTAAAACTGACCAAAAACATCTCTAGTTTGTTTAAGTGGACAGAATGCTCCATAAGAACTGTGTATCAGGAACAACAGAAGAATCTGGCCCAGACCCAGTTAATGACTGGGAACATACAGGTTTACAGAAAAATGTTTAATATAGCATCTGAGTTATGGGTCAGGCTATATGGACATGAGGTTTATTGCACAGACAGGTGGTGTTAGGGGCAAATAGAAACTTACAACATAACAGAACCTAAGCTCATGTGTAAATGCTTCATTTTAGCAGTACCCTTCACCACAAAAGCAGGTAACTCAGCTTTATGGACACCACAGTTCAGAGGGCAGTACATTGATCCAGAAAACAAAACTCATGACCTATCCCTATGCACTAGCACTGATAATGGGCTGGCATGTCCTCATACTACATACATACCAGAATCATGTCAGCTTAAAAATCCTACTAGTGTTTGTAATTGGGAGTTGCATGACCCAAAAGATGACATCTTCATAGAAGTGGCACCACAAATAGTCTGTATGATTACATATGACAAACAGATCAGTCAGCTATACCAGTTACCACACCCTTTTTCAGGATGCCTGTTTAATGTAACTCATTTAATATGGAAAAATCAGACCATTGTTTTCTATAAGGATCAGACTGACTACCTAGATCAGGCTTTTAAGCCATTGACTCTTCCCCCCCATAACATAACTGTAAGCATACAGGACATCATTAATATAATCAACAATACGGAAAAATTGGAGGAGCACTTAAGGGAAGTTAATTACTCTACAAGACATGCGCAGATGCAAACAATAGTAGAAGCTGGGGAATTGAAACACATGGCCACACAGCTAAAAAATAACTTATAGCATCACTGGTGGAATATTTTCACCGGAAAATCCCCATCAGCTACAGGATTAATGAAAACTGTCCTACACCCACTACTGGCAATAGTCATAGTATTGATAGGGCTGGTTGCTTGGAATTGTTATTTTTCCTGCAGGTTCAGGAAACATGTAAACAAGATGGACGCAATCAGAAATGCCCAAGAGGTTCTTCTGGAGAATAGGGAACTCGTTGCATTAGTTTTCTTGCCATGAAGGCCTTTAATGGCAGGCTGCCCATCCCAGTGTGGTGACATACGTGCCGGAATCATGACAGGAATTACTAATGTAGCCTAGTGTAGGTAGAATATGGAGAAAAAGTGGAATCAAAAAGAGGGGAAATGATGGTGTAAGAGCTTCCGCAGTATAGCAAATATATATTGATTCAAGCTTTTTCGCATTGATTAAGATATTAACTGTTAATCACAAATGTGTTGATGTATCCTTAAATATTGCACAGATATTCAGAAAATTGTATACTCAGAATATTATATTCAAAGCATGAGCTGTTCAAAGACACACAACACCAGATGTATTCAAGGCCAGGCAGATCGCCAATATGTCTGAACATCGAGAACATTGGGACGGTGACCCTTTTGACCATCAGAAAGGACGTTTTGAGTATATGTCCGAGAGGCTGATAATCACAAAGCAATAAAACATATTCAAGGATGTTCTAATTGCTAATTAAAATCTTGTATGACAATTGATGTATTTCAGGTTCTAAGACATACATGGTGTATTCTGATTGGCTAAATGAATTGGCAAGCATTATTCCTTTGTCTTCAGACTATAAAAATAAACCTGTAACGAGCCCTGGGCAGGTCAGCTATGATCTGTCTAGGTTACACATAATCCTGCGTGTGATCTTTTCATTTACTGACCTCCAACCGGTTGCTAAAAGAACAGAGTTCTGACTGATGACTGAAGAGAGTTGATAGACCAGACCTATAGAGGTCAGAGTACCCTAACAGCTTCATGGCCGCCAAGGACACAGACAGGCAGCACCGGAGACAGAAATGCAGCATCCTGGCTGAGTTAATCTGCACAGCAGGTCAAGTCACTGGGCAGAGGGAGGGAACGGGGGCACCCAGAAGTCTTGCGGTACCCAGCAGCTACCACTCCCGTCTCCATTACATTGATAATCGTGAGGGGAACACCCAGGAGTGTATCTAGGGGTCCGAGCGCCCCTGGCAAAGTAAGGGGATGGTGCCCCCTCCATTAATAGTTACACTCTGTACTTCTAACTTTGATATGTGCAAGTAAAAACATGTGCATGTGCCACCATCTATTGTGTATGGTCATACACCCATTCCCCTACTATGCCAGTTACAGTTAAACCAATGTACAGTATGTACACATACTAAAATGTGACCTAGTGGGCACAATTAGCTACCCCCCCCCCATACTGGCACAGTTAGCACCAGTAAGCCCCCTCTCCAACCACTTACCGGGCACACTTTGCACCAGCAAATCCCCCCTTACTGGGCACATAGCACAAGCAAACCCCTCCCCTTACTGGGCACACAGCACCAGCAAACTCTACCCTGTACTGGGCACACAGCACCAGCAAACCCTACCCCTTAGTGGGCACACAGCATCAGCAACTTCACCTCTCTATTAATGGGCACAATTTGCATTCACCCTCTTACTGGGTAGTGGGTATACCCCCCCAAAATAGGCATATTTGGCACCTGCAAACACCCTCGCTCTTACTGGACACACTTAGTGCATCCCCATACTGGGCTCACCTAGCATCCCTCCTCCTCCCTTGGCAGGTAAATTTACACCCCCATTCCCTCCTCTTCACTTAAAAGGTGCAGTTAGTAACCAGCCCTCCCTTAATAGTCACACTTAGTACTTCCCCCTCCTTCACTGGGCACACTTGGCTCCTCTTCTCCCCTTGTTAGACACACAAGGGACCCCATCAGGAAGAAACGTGATGCAGCCAGCCAGGGAGCCAACAGTTGCTAACAACATCGCCTCTGGGCTCCCATGGCCACCCGCCCTCCGGGCACATAGCATGGACGCCCAGAGCACCTTTGACTCCATCCTGTGGAGTAACTCACCACCACTACTACTAACTGGGACTGGCACCATTTCCAACTCCTATCGCGCCGATGCATGTGGCTGCCCCCGGCTCCGCCCAGCACTTGATCGTGAAGTAGGTCCTTCCAGAGAAAGGGACAAGACAACCCAGTGAATACGGCCTTCTCTGGTGGTTCTTGGCAGGTGGCGGAAGGCACAGGGCTGCATTCTGACTGTACAGTTTTTTTATAACCCAGCACTAATGGCAGCAGGCAGGTGCTGAGTCCCATAGGATGACCGGGTCCTAGGCATCCGCTTGTGCTGACTGTACTGTAGGTAATCTGGCTTCTATTTTACCCCCTGACCATTGATGACACCACTGGGTGGCGCCTCCCATCATCTGGCGCCCCTGGTGAGTGCCATCCTGGCCAAGGGGTAAATACGCCCCAGGGAACACCCCCCTTCCTCTCTGTGTTCTGTCACAGCTTTGTGTCCCTCCCTCCCCCCTCCAGTGTCCTGTCAAAGTCACTGTGTCACCCCCCTGTCCTGCCACGGTGTCACCCCTCCCATGTCCTGTCACCGTGTCACCCCCAGGTGTCCTGTCACTGTGTCACCCCCCATGTCCTGTCACTGTGACACCCCCCCATGTCCTGTCACTGGGTCACCACCCTATGTCCTGTCACTGTGTCAACTCCATGTCCTGTCACTGTGTCACACCCGTGTCATATCACTGTGTCACCCCCCCGTGTTGTCACTGTGTCATTCCCCCGTTTCCTGTCACTGTCACCCCCCGTGTCCTGTCACTGTATCACCCCTCCCGTGTTGTCACTGTGTTACCCCCTGTGTCCTGTCACTGTGCTACCCCCCATGTCCTATCACTGTGTCACCCCCCGTGTTGTCACTGTGTCACCCCCCATGTCCTGTCACTGTCACTCCATGTATCATGTCACTGTGTCACCCCCAGGTGTCCTGTAAATGTGTCAGCCCCCCATGTCTTGTCACTGTCACCCCCAATGTCCTGTCACTGTGTCACCCCATGCCCTGTCACTGTGTCACCCCCCATGTCCTGTTACTGTATCACCCCCCGTGTCCTGTCACTGTGTCACCCCCCGTGTCCTGTCACTGTGTCACCTCCCCGTGTCCTGTCACTGTGTCACCCACCATGTCTTGTCACGATGTCATCCCCCTGTGTCCTGTCACCGTGTCACATACCCCCTGTGTTGTGTCACTGTGTCACTGTCACTGTGTTCTATCACTGTGTCACAACCCCCCCTCTGTGTTTAATCCCAGCCATTGTCTCACCCCCCTGTCCCAGTCACTGACAACCCCCTCTGTTTTCTTTCACTGTGTCAAATCCCCCCACCCCATGTTCTGTCCCTGCCATTGTGTCAACCCTCTTGGATTTTTGTCCAAGTCACCGTCATCCTTCTTGTATTCTGTCCCACCCGTTGTGTCAACCCCCTGTTTTTTGTCCCAGTCACTGTGTCACCCCCCTATCTGTGTTCTGTCCCAGTTACTGTATCCCAATCTGATGCAGACCACTAGCCAATTAGAGCTCATGCACCAGCTGCCAATCAGTTGTGACTGCAGTGGTTTACAACCAGTGGCAGATGTGGCATAATATGTAAAGGGCATTGCTGTGTGTCTGTGGCATAGTGCGTTAAGGGCATTACTGTGTGAGGTATAATGTGTAAGGGACATTACTGTGTGTGTGACATATAGTGTAAGGGGTATTACTGTGCGGTATAATGTGTATAAGGGATACTACTATGTAGCATAATGTGTATAAGGGGTACTACTATGTTGCATAATATGTATAAGAGGTACTACTGTGAGGCATAATGTGTATAAGGGGTACTACTGTGAGGCATAATGTGTATAAGGGGTACTACTGTGAGGCATACTGTGTATAAGGGGTACTATTGTGTGGCGTAACATGAGTAAGGGACACTATCGTGTGGTGTAACGTGAATAAGGGGCACTATCATGTGGCATAATGTGAATAAGGGGCACTACCATGTGATGTAACATGAATAAGGGCCACTACTGTGTGGTGTAATGTGACTAAGGGGCACTAATGTGCGGCATAATTTGAATTGGTGGTACTATTGTGTGGCCATGCTCTTTCCATGTGAGACTACACCCCTTTCTGTGTCATAAAGTATGGGAGGGAAGGCACAAATTTATAGTTTGCAGGTGGGCGCCGAACATCCTAGCACCGGCCCTGCGTGGCTGTGCTGTGTAATCAGGCAAGTATCTGTCCCACTCGCTCCCTCTCTCACTCTGTACTCCTCCCTCTCTCTCCTCTTGATCCTTTCTACCTCTCTCTCCTGCTCCCCTAAGGGGAATTGTAGTTGCAAGTGATGTGGGGCTGTGGGGTCGAGGTGGTGGGGGGCCCAGAGATATCTGCATACTGGGCCCAATATTTATTTTGCTGGCCCTGCCTGCTCCCCAGAGGTCCCGGCTGCCAGCCTTACCTACACAGTGGTGCTTGCTGGCGCAATGCTGCAGTCCTAGGCTCCTCCTTCCCCCATCGCAGCGCCTCCATCAGTGGGACTCCTGGCCTTTATCTACGGGATCAGTATAAGATCCTGGCACTCGAAATCCCGACGCCGGAATCCTGATGATTAGAAATCCAACAGGGGTGAGTAAGGGGTGTTGTCCCCTATCCCCAGCCCCCTAACCGTCCCTACCCGCAGGTTGGGTACATCTTCCCAGCTCTGGGGATCCCGGTGGTCAGCATACCGTATGCGGGATCCCGGCAGAAGAATGCCGGCGGGGGTGAGTGCAACACAGCCCCTTGCGGTTTGCTGCGCTCGCCATGCTGTGGGCTCGGTGTCGAGATGCGCTCGCCACAGGTTCTATTCCCACTCTATGGGTGTCATGGCTACTCCCGAGTGGGAATAGTCCCTGCTAGTTCACATGACAACTGTCTGGATTTAGAGGGGGGGACGAGATGTAGTCGTCTGTATTGTGACAGGTGGTCTCCTGACTACCTGCAGCCTAACACTAACCTCTCCCTTAGTGCCTAACCCTAACCACCCCAGAGGTGCCTAAACCTAACCCCCCATCCCCGCTGCCTAAACCTAACCCCCCCTAACCCCCGGTATGCATCCTAAATCTAACCCCCCCCCCCCCCCCACTGTGTGACTTACCTCTCCTGCAGTGTTTCCTTGTTTGGAATGTTGCTACCATTCTGGATGTTTGTGTCGGCATTTAGACTGGTGTTGGGATCCCGGCGTCAGTGTTCTGACTGCTGGGTTCTCGGCGGCCGGGATCCTGACTGCTTCGCCTCCTCTTCCCCGGTGGTGCCAAATTGACAATCTGTTTTGCCCCCCCCCCCCCCCAAACTATAAATGTTCTGACGCCCCTGATCTAATATAATTTTCCAGGGAGCTAATGCGGTGATCCTTGTGGCTTGAAGCGGGCAGCCGCTCTGCCCACTGTATTACCATCCACAGCTGCAACTGTCGCTGTTGGCATCAGACCTTGCACTAGCCCCATGTTGTGTGCGAGAGCAGTGTCACTCAGCTCCAGTGGCGTAAGTTCGTCCCAGTTGCCCGGAGGCAAGATAAATATTGGTGCCCCCCTATTTCCTATAGCAAGATAAATGTGTGTGTGTGTGTGTGTGTGTGTGTGTGTGTGTGTGTGTGTGTGTGTGTGTGTGTAAGGGGGGGGGTTCTGAAAAAAAGTATATACTGTATTTATACATTTAATTGTCTTTTATCTTAAATTAAACATTTCGTAGCAGTCATACCCGGGATTAGAACCCATGACCTGTTACACTGACAGCAGATACTTTACTGATGGAGATATTTGCTCCTGTAGAGGAAGCATGAGAATTCTAACTATATGAAGTTACGTGTAATTGTCAGAGAAGTAACTTTATATAGTTAAAATTCTCAGATTTCCTATACAGGAGCAAATAGCTTCATCAGTAATGTGTCTACTTCCAGTGTAATAGGATGTGGTTTCTAATCCTGGGTGTGACACTTGTAAAATGTGTATAATAAAGAGGTTGTGATTTGTAAGGTGCAGGAACCAGTGAGGAAGTTGGGCTCTGAACAGATAGTGGCTGCTATCAATTAACTTAATTCAATGGTGTCACAGAATAGGAGGAGAGGTGCCCCCCTTCAGAGCAGGAGCCTGACGGCAGATGACTCCGTTGCCTCCCAGAGTTCTGCCTCTGCTCCACTCCACAACACTCTCATGACACTGCCTAGTCCCCCCTGAAAACTCATTTCATGCAGAGAGATATCTGACAATGATGTGTCTGACTCAGACTCGGCCTGGGATACACAATAATGCGTATACTTGCTTCTGTGCTTGCACGGTATGCTAGAAATTATATTTGCACTTGACTAAGGAGCTGCAACAACTCAGAACTAGCCCCAATGTGTGATGGTGACGCCCTTTTGAGAGAAGAAAAGCTCTTTCTGGCTCTGCTAACATGCCCCTCCCTATCCCACAGATCAGAGCCGGCCCTAACCAATATGATGCCCTAGGCAAGATTTTGGATGGTGCCCCCTAGCACCACCGCTAGTTCCACCTCTGACCCTGCACCCGTTTCCCAGGTCCATTACCCCTCACCCATAGCAGTCCTCATTTCTCTTACGTCCTAGAGGATGCTGGAATCCATTTTAGTGCCATGGGGTATAGACGGTTCCGCAGGAGCCTTTGGCACTTTAAGACTTTTCAACAGTGTGAACTGGCTCCTCCCTCTATGCCCCTCCTCCAGACCTCAGTTAGAAAATGTGCCCAGGAGACTGGATGCACACTAGTGGAGCTCTACAGAGCTTTGCTGGAAAAAGTCTTTCTTAGGTTTTTTATTTTACAGGGAAGCTGCTGGCAGCAGCTTCCCCGCTTCGTGGGACTTAGGGGGGGGGAGTAGGAACCAACTTCTCAATTAGTTAATGGTTCTGCTTCCGCTGACAGGACACCATTAGCTCCTGAAGGGTACTGAACACAGCCCAAGCCTGACCAGTGTTCACTCCCGCAGCACTGCCGCCACCCCTAACAGAGCCAGAAGTCAGAAGGCTGGTGAGTATATTACCGGAGTCCTGCATAGAGGGGATCCTCCGGTCATCGTTGGCGGCATACAGGTACACGCGCGCGCTGTGCGCCGTGTCTCTCAGTACAAGGGTGCAGAGCGTGGGGGGGGGGGGGGCGTGCTCTGAGGGCATGTTTTAAAACCTTACTCTCACTGGCAAAAAGGGTACATACATGTACAGCCACTAATGTGCCATCCCCAGCCAGTATAAATATTACATTGCTGAGGCTGAAGGGTGGGGCTTCTCCTCAGACTTGCCAGAACACTCACTGGGTGCCATTTTCTCCTGCAGAAACTCCAGTGTGAAGCTCCTGAACGCTGTTTCTTCTCATGACAACGCTTAGAGCCGGCCATAGGCATAGGCAAACTAGGCAATTGCCTAGGGCATTTGATATGCCTAGGGGCATCAGCAGCTTCTGCTGATTAAAATGATAAGCGGCATGCCTATATTCTGTATGTAGCATTTCATATGCAGATACAGCCACAGTCTCACACAGTATACAGGCATGCTGCATATCAGTTTAATCAGCAGAAGCTGCTTGTGCATCCTAGCCACATAGCAATGCAAATAAGATGCATTTTCATTAAAAAAAGGTGCCCAACATTAGCATTGATGCAAGATTTAAGAGGACACATATGTATCCAAGCAGAGTCAGAGGTCATAGTGTTAGTGGAAGTGTGAGTGCTGTGTGCACGTGAGTGGGTTGGTTGTGCAGTAGTGTTCGGAATATGTGTAAGGAGCATTATGTGTGTCATGTAAAAATGCATTAATAATATGTGTAAAGGGCCACTATGTGTGTCATTATGTGTATAAGGGCATTAATAATTTACGGCATATGTGTAACAGGGTAATACTGTATGTGTGTCATTATGTGTTTTGGGGCACTAATAATGTGCAGCAAATGTGTAGGGGGCACTATGTGTGTCATTATGTGTATAAGGGCATTAAGAATGTGCGCCATATGTGTAAGGTACATTATGTGTAAAAGGGCATTAATAAAGGTTGTCATAATGTGTAAGGCGCATTATGTTTATAAGGACATTAATGTGTCTCATATGTGTAAGGGGCATTACTGTGTGGAATTGTGTATGAATGCATTACTAATGTGTGGCATTATGTGTATAAGGTGCTCTACTATGTGGCGTTGCATATAGAAAGGGCACTACTGTGTCGTCTAATGTGAAAAAAGAGCAATAATGGTGTGGTGTAATGTGAATAAGGAGCAATTCAGTGTGATGTAATGTGAATAAGGGGCTCTACTGTGAGGAGTAATGTTTATAAGGTAAAGTGATACTACTGTGGGATGTAATATGAATTATGGACACTATTGCAAGATAAAATGTGAATAAAGTTGCAGTACTGTGTGGCGTAATTGGAATTGGGGTTACTATTGTGTGGCCATGCCCCTTCCCAGCAAGAAGATGCCCCTTTTTGGGCTGTGCGTCAAATGTGCGAATTGTTCCTATTTAAAATATAGGGGGTACAAGGACTGCTATGGGTGAGGGGTGATGGTGCTGGGAAAGAGGTGCAAGGTCAGAGGCAGAACCAGCGGTGGTCCCCTAGCACCACCGCTGGTTCTGCCTCTGACCTTGCACCTCTTTCCCAGCACCATCACCCCTCACCCATAGCAGTCCTTGTACCCCCCTATATTTTAAAATCTTGCCTAGGGCATCATATTGGTTAGGGCCGGCTCTGACAACGCTGATACAAGTACAGGGTGTTATAGAAGGGGCAGAGAGTGTTCATTATAATTAGGTCTGTGGGCCTATTATTGGTATATGCGCTGTAAGTGGGTAATATTTCCACAATTCACAATAAGGCGCAGTGTGTGGACTGGCAAGTCCCTCTGTGTCTCTCTGACAGACTGTAGTGTGGGTCTGTCCCCAATAGCTCCCCTGTGTGATAGGGGTGTGTGTGTGTGTGTGTGTGTGTGTGTGTGTGTGTGTGTGTGTGTGTGTGTGTGTGTACAAGTGTGTAACATGTCAGACATTGGGGAGGGTTCTTCCCAGGAAGAACCTATTTTAGATGCACAAGAGGGTAATGTGGTGGCCCTTCCCTCTCAGAAGGAGCCGGAGTGGGTGAGAATGTTGCAAAAGAATGTCAATGCTTGCAAAGAAATTCTCTGAGTCTGAACAACAGACTAAATATTGGAGGCAGTCTGTGGAGGATGCACTGTTTACTGACCCCTCCATATCATCCACTCGGGTCCATCCAGTTCCCAGAAAAGGACTCTGGCCCAGATAATGCAAAGGGACACAGACACAGATTCCGACTCTGACGTCGACACTGGGGATTTGAGAGGGGTAGATACCAAATTAGCCAAAAGCATACAATGTATGATAGTTGCTATAAAAGAAGTGTTGGAGTTTCCTGAAACAACACTGGTCCCAGAGGAAAAGGATTCTTTTAAATAAAATAAAAAGCAGGTTGTGACTTTTCCTCCTTCAAAGGATTTGAATGCGTACTTTGAAGAATCCTGGGCTAACCCTGAGAAGAAATTGACTATTCCCAGAAGGATACGTGTAGCATACCCTTTCCCTGAGGAAGATAGGCACAAATGGAAGACACCCCCAATGATGGACACCTCAGTTTCTCAGCTGTCTAAGAAAATAGTTTTGCCTGCCCCTGGTTCAGCCTCTTTAAAAGATCCATGCAAATATGATGGTGAGCTGCTCAATCAGATTTTTAAAAGATCCAGCTGACCGTAAATTAGAAACAACCCTAAAATCCATATATACGGCTAACGGAATGGTGCTCAGGCCCACCATTGCTTGTGTGTGGGTAGGTAACGCTGTGGAAAACTGGTCTGACAACTTGCTTGTTAACATAGACACAGTTGACAAGGATGAAATAGTCCTAACTCTCGGCCATATCAAAGATGCTGCAGGTTACTTAGTTGAAGCTATGAAGGATATTGGGTTGCTGAGTTCAAGATCCTCCGCTATGGCGAATTCAGCCCGCAGGGCGCTGTGGGTCCGCCAATGGAATGCTGATGCGGAATCATAAAAGAATATTGGTGTGCTTCCTTACAATGGAGAAGCTCTCTTTGGAGACAAGCTGGATGCCATGATTTCAACAACTGCATCAGGTAAGTCAGCATTTCTGCCTTCCGCAGCTGCTCCACCTAGGAAAGGATTTCATTCTCATACGATGCAATCCTTTTGACCCACCAGGTCCAAAAAGGCAAAGGGTACTCCTTTCTTCGCAGGAAGAGGACGAGGAAGAGGTAAAAAATCTACACCATCAGGCTCGCAGGAGCAGAAGTCAACAGCTACTTCTGCTAAAACCTTAGCATGACGCTGGGGCTCCCCTGCGGGAGTACGATCGTGTGGGGGCACGTCTACTGTCTTTCAGCCAGGTCTGGGTTCACTCAGATCTGGATCCTTGGGTATTGCAGATAGTATCCAAAGGGTACAAATTGGAATTTCAGGACCTTCCCCCATGCCGATTTTTCAAATCAGCCTTACCAGCTGCTGTTCAGGACAGAGCAAAAGTGCTGAACGCAATACAGAAATTATGTCTAGACAACGTAATTTCCTTAGTTTCTGTGTCACAACAAGAAAAAGGGTTTTATTTAAGCCTGTTTGTAGTGCCGAAACCGGATGGCTCGGTCAGACCGATTTTAAACCTAAAGACTCTGAACCTTTATTTGAAAAGGTTCAAATTCAAGATGGAATCCCTAAGAGCGGTGATCTCCAGCTTGGAGGAAAAGGAATTTCTGGTATCTATGGACATCAAAGATGCTTATTTACATGTTCCCATCTATCCGCCGCATCAGGCATACCTGAGGTTTGCGGTGCAGGACAGCCACTACCAGTTCCAAACATTGCCTTTCGGGCTCTCCACAGCTCCGAGAATATTCACCAAGGTAATGGCGGAGAGGTTGGTTCTTCTTCACAAGAAAGGAGTCAAAGTCATCCCATACTTGGACGATCTCCTCATAAAAGCGAGATCCAGGGAGAAACTAGTGCAGAACATTGCATTTTCCCTGACGGTGCTTCAAAAGCACGGTTGGATCATAAACCTTCCAAAATCACAATTGGAACCTACAATGAGGTTATCATTTCTGGGAATGATATTGGACACGGAAGTGAAAAATAGAGCGCTTAGTGTTGAACGCACATACCTGTAAAAAAAAAGAGGTTAATATAAATGTAACATCTCTTTTGTGAAATTGTAAAGGAGATGGTGAAGATGTTTGTCCAATCCGGGTAAGAAAGCAGTGTTCAATTGCGGGTATCTGTCCCTGCTATCCCTATCTGCATTTCACGTGGCTTGATGTCAGTTCAGCCTAAGCGGCTGCCGCGGCTGTGTCAGGTCCCGTGTTGATGTCACTCCGGCCCGATCTCCTTATGTGGCTTTCGGCTTCAAGGTGCGCCAGCAATAGCACACACTGGCATCGCTCCTCTGATGCTTGCAATAGTCTCTCCAATGCGTTTCGGGTTTCACACCCTTTAACTAGGATTCTGATTGTGTGTAAAACTTCCTTTTTTATAGCTAAAAAAACGTTATTGTTCTCTTTAAAACAGGAAATGAAAAAACGGAAGTTGTAAATAAAAAGCGGCAACCATGTGTCCATTATACCTGCATAGCCCATGACATCGGCAGTGAAGCCAGCAGGTTTTTTTTTTCAAGCTGTATGAAACTTCCAAACTCACAAATAAATTTCATCATTAGCTGTATCCAATACATACTGAGCAGAAGCTACTTTTGGAATCAGGGAGTGTTCTACATCCAGAAGAAAGGAACGGCCATGGGTTCTTCCTTCGCACCTAGCTACGCCAATTTATACGTGTCTAAGTGGGAGGAAGAAAAAATTTGGGAGAACAACCCATTTAGGAAACACATAGTCATCTGGAAAATATATATTGATGACCTGTTGTTTATATGGAGTGGACCTAAGCATATTTTATCTAAATTTCTCAAGTATATGGAAAACAACAACTATGGCTTGGAATTTACGTCAACAATCAGTGAAGAAATGGTAATTTATTTAGACTTGGAGATCTTTATTAAAAACAATAAAATCTATACAAGAAATCACACTAAAGATTGCAGTGGAAATAACACACTGAGCCGTCCCAGTAATCATCATGAAAACTGGCTTAGAAATATTCCTAATGGGCAATTTAGAAGACTTAGGAGAAACTGCACACATCAGGAAAACTACCAGCAACAATCCCTTATCATGAAAGAAAAATGAGTCGAGAAAGGATACAGAGAAGAAAATTTACAGAATGAAATTGATCACATTTCAAAAATGGACAGAAAAATAATGTACCAATATAAACCAAAAGAGAATGAAAACAATTTCAAGACTGCTTTTATAACACAATTTAATAGCCAGCATCTTCAGTTTGAATCCATTTTACAGAAACATTGGCACATTTTACAGTTAGATAAGCAATTACTTCCATACATAAAAGACAAACCACAGATCATTTACAGAAAAGTCGAAAATTTGAAGCAAAATCTAGTTAAAAGCTTTGTGCAGATGGAAACAAGAAATCAGGAAGAAGAAAAAGGGAACTTCCATTGTCTAAATTGCCGTCCATGTAAGATCACGGGAAATAGATCTACAAAACCGATTTCAGAATTCATGTCCAACATAACAAAGAAAACCTACAAAATAAGAGAGAGAATTACATGTAACTCAGAGGGAGTAACCTCCTCCACTGTCCATGTGGTTTCCAATATATTGGACAGACTAAAAGAAAAATGTGTATACGAATTTCTGAACACATATATAATATACGGAAGGGATTGGAAACATATAGTGTCTCTAAACATTACAAAGACTGTCATAACAGCGATCCATCTAGCTTAAAATTTACAGGTATTAAAAAAATATCGAATAATTGGAGAGGAGAGGACATCTGCCTTGAACTGAGAAAGAAAGAAACCAAATGGATATACCATATGAGGACCAGTATCCGTTCACATGGTCGACCATGTTATGGTCGACAGTCATTAGGTCGACCACTATTGGTCGACATTGACATGGTCGACATGGACACATGGTCGACACATGAAAATGGTCGACACATGAAAGGTCGACACATGAAAAGGTCGACATGAGTTTTTTAACTTTTTTTCTTTGGGGGAACTTTTCCATACTTTACGATCCACATGGACTACGATTGGAACGGTAAAGTGTGCCGAGCGAAGCGGTAGCGGAGCGAAGGCACCATGCCCGAAGCATGGCGAGCGAAGCGAGCCATGCGAGGGGACGCGGTGCACTAATTGGGGTTCCCAGTAACTTTACGCAATAAACGACACCAAAAAAAGTTAAAAAACTCATGTCGACCTTTTCATATGTCGACCTTTCATGTGTCGACCATTTTCATGTGTCGACCATGTGTCCATGTCGACCATGTCAATGTCGACCAATAGTGGCCGACCTAATGACTGTCGACCATAACATGGTCGACCATTCATACCGGAACCATGAGGATCCTACAACCTGAGGGGTTGAATGTGGAAATAGATATTAATGCCTTTCTACTAGACAAATAGCAGAAAATATTATGGATTAGGCTTTTAGATAATAAGCTTGTCCCCAATTTTATTAATATATATACATATCACTTTATTTTTGAATAATACAATTAATTCCATGAACACCATACCTTTATTTTAATTAAAAAAAGTTTTTCTTTTTATATACCCTATAGGGTGTAATGGACACATGGTTGCCGCTTTTATTTACAACTTCCGTTTTTTCATTTCCTGTTTTATAGAGAACAATAAAGTTTTTTAGCTATAAAAAAGGAAGTTTTACACACAATCAGAATCCTAGTTAAAGGGTGTGAAACCTGAAACCCGAACCGCGTTGGAGAGACTATTGCAAGCATCGGTGGAGCGACACCAGTGTGTGCTATCGCTGGCGCGCCTTGAAGCCGAAAGCCGCATAAGGAGATCGGGCCAGAGTGACATCAACACGGGACCTGACATAGCCGCGGCAGCCGCTTAGGCTGAACTGACATCAAGCCATGTGCAATGCAGGTAGGGATAGCAGGAACAGATACCCGCAATTGAACACTGCTTTCTTACACGGATTGGACAAACATCTTCACCATCTCCTTGACAATTTCACAAAAGAGCTGTTACATTTATATTAACCTCATTTTTTTACAGGTATGTGCGTTCAACACTGTGCTCTATTTTTCATTTTTATTAATTTATTATTTTCCCTATGGAGCTGCTAATATAATCCATAAGCGCGGTTATTTTTCTATCTATTAATTGGACATTGAAGCACAGAAAGTATTCCTACCAGTGGAAAAAGCTCTGGAGATCCAGAGGATGGTCAAACAAGTTTTAAAACCAGCACGCGTATTGATTAATCAGTGCATCCGCCTGCTGGGGAAGATGGTAACGGCCTACGAGGCTCTACAATTTGGCCGATTCCACACCAGGGTGTTCCAATGGGACCTACTGGACAAGTGGTCTGGATCGCACCTACACATTCACCGGAGGATAATCCTGTCAACAAAAGCCAGTATTTCACTCTTGTGGTGGCTTCAAAGTTCTCACCTCCTGGAGGGACGCAGGTTCGGGATTCAGACTTGGATCCTGGTGACCACAGATGCAAGGCTCCGAGGTTGGGGAGCAGTCACGCAAGGGGAAAGCTTCCAAGGACTATGGTCAAGTCAAGAAGTACTCCTTCACATAAACATTCTGGAATTGGGAGCTGTGTACAACAGCCTTCATAAAGCGACACACCTTCTTCAAGGTCGTCCCATACAGATCCAGTCAGACAATGTAATGGCAGTAGCTTACATAAACCGCCAGGGCGGAACAAAAAGCAGAGCGGCAATGGCAGAGGTGACAAAGATACTCCTCTGGGCAGAAAGACATGCAAAAGCTCTGTCGGCAATTTTCATTCCAGGAGTGGACAACTGGGAAGCAGACTTCCTCAGCAGACATGATCTCCTTCCAGGAGAATGGGGCCTCCACCCAGAAGTCTTTACAGAGGTAGCAGATCGTTGGGGCGTTCCTCAAGTAGATATGATGGCATCACGTCTCTACAAGATGCTTCAGAAATATTGTTCCAGGTCAAGAGACCCACAAGCAATAGCAGTGGATGCACTGGTGACCCAGTGGGTGTTTCAGTCGTTGTGTATCTGTTCCCTCCACTTCCACTAATACCAAAAGTTCTCAAGATTATCAGAAGAACAAGGGTTCAAGCAATTCTCATTGCTCCAGACTGGCCAAGGAGGGCTTGGTATCCAGATCTTCAAGAGTTATTACTGGAAGATCCTCGGCCTCTTCCTCTTCGCGAGGACCTGCTTCAGCAGGGGCCGTTTGTTTATCAAGACTTACCGCTGTTGAGCGTCAGATCCTAGCCAGTAAGGGTATTCCCAATGAAGTCATTCCCACACTTATTCTGTCCAGGAAAGGGGTAACGTCCAAACATTACCATCGTATTTGGAGAAATAATGTATCTTGGTGTGAATCCAAGAAGTCTCCTGCGGTGGAGTTTCAATTAGGACTTCTCCTATTTCTACAGGCGGGTGTGGATGCTGGCTTTAGATTAGGGTCTATCAAAGTCCAAATTTCGGCCTTGTCCATTTTCTTTCAGAAACAGTTGGCTTCCCTTCCTGAGGTCCACACATTCGTGAAGGGGGTTCTGTGCATCTAACCTCCCTTTGTGCCTCCTGCGGCACCATGGGATCTTAATGTGGTGTTGCAGTTCCTTAAATCGGACTGGTTTGAGCCTCTACAAGAGGTAGAGTTGAAGTTTCTCACTTGGAAAGTGGTCATACTGTTGGCCTTGGCCTCAGGCAGACGAGTGTCTGAATTAGGGGCTCTATCACACAAGAGTCCATATTTGATTTTTCATGAAGATAGAGCTGAACTGCGGACGCGTCAGCATTTTCTTCCAAAGGTTGTGTCTTGCTTCCATATCAACCAACCTGTGGTGGTGCCAGTGGCTTCTGACACCTCAGCCATTTCAAAAGTCCTTGAATGTCGCCAGAGCGTTGAGGACTTATGTTGCAAGAACGGCTTGGGTAAGGAAAACAGAATATTTGTTTGTCCTCTATGACCCCAACAAGATTGGGGGTCCTGCTTCTAAGCAGACTATTGCGCGCTGGATCAGAGGTACCATTCAGCACGCTTATTCCACGGCAGGATTGTCGTTACCGAGTTTGGTAAAGGCCCACTCTACAAGGAAAGTGGGTTCATCCTGGGCGGCTGCCCGGGGTGTCTCGGCATTGCAAATTTGCCGAGCAGCTACTTGGTCAGGGGCAAACACGTTTGCTAAGTTTTACAGGTTTGACACTTTGGCTGTTGACGACCTTCAGTTTGGTCAGTCAGTTCTACAGGAACATTAGCACTTTCCCGCCCGTACTGGGAGCTTTGGTACATCCCCATGGTACTAAAATGGACCCCAGCATCCTCTAGGACGTAAGAGAAAATAGGATTTTAATTACCTACAAGTAAATCCTTTTCTCGTAGTCCGTAGAGGATGCTGGGCACCTGCCCAGTTCTCATTTTTCATGCAGAATTAAGTTTTATCTTTTAACACAGGTTCTCATGTGTTAAGATGTTCACAGCTGTTGCTGTTGCGTTATGCATGCACGTTAGCATGGGTTATGTTGAAAGCCATGTTAGGTGGCATGTTTTGTATGGTGTGAGCTGGTGTGAATCTCGCCACTAGTTTAATGTAAATTCTTCTCTCGAAGTTGTCCGTCTCCTCTGGGACAGTTCCTATACTGAGGTCTGGAGGAGGGGCATAGAGGGAGGAGCCAGTTCACACTGTTGAAAAGTCTTAAGGTACCGAAGGCTCCTGCGGAACCATCTATACCCCATGGTACTAAAATGGACCCCAGCATCCTCTACGGACTACGAGAAAAGGATTTATTGGTAGGTAATTAAAATCCTATTTTTGGTGCTCCTACCCCCTATTTTAAATGGGAACAGTACACACATCTGGTGCACAGCCCAAAGAGGGGTGTGTTCTTGCTGGGAAGGGGCATGGCCACACAATAGTACCCCCAATTCAAATTACGCCACAGAGTATTGCAACTTTATTCACATTTTGTCATACAATAGTGTCCCTAATGCACGTTACATCACACAGTAGTACCACTTTACCTTATAAACATTACTCCTCACAGAACTGCCCCTTATTCACATTACATCACACTGAATTGCTCCTTATTCACATTACACCACACCATATTGCTCTTTATTCACATTAGAGCACACAGTAGTGCCCTTTCTATATGTTACACCACACAGTAGAGCACCTTATACACATATGACACACATTAATGTCCTTATAAACATAATGCCCCTTACACATTATGCCAACTTTATTAATGTCCTTATACACATAATGTCCCTTACAAATATGCCACACATTATTAATGCCCTTATACACATAATGATACACATAATGTCCTTTTCACATATGCCGCACATTATTAGTGCACTTATACACATAATGAGACACATAGTGTCCCTTACACATTTGCTGCAAATTATTAATGCATTTATACATATGACACACATAATGCCCCTTACACATTTGCCACAAATTACTAATGCATTTATACACATGACACACATAATGCCCCTTATACATATGCCGAACACTACTGCACAATGAACCCACCCACACACAGCGCTCACATAGCCGCTAACACTGTGACCTCTGCCTCTGCTTGGATACAGATGTGTCCTCATACATCTTGCCTCAATACGTCATGCAGCAGGAGATGCCTGCCGCATGACAGTGGTCTGCACTGCCTGGAAGACAGGCAGGTGGGAGCCCGATTAAGATATTTCAGTCACATATGGGCAACATCATGCCAGGATCCCTGGGTCAAAGATCTTATCGCCCAGGGCTACAGACTGGAGTTTCAGGAACTCCCACCTCACAGATTCTTCAAATCAGGCTTACTAGCTTCTCAAGAAGCAAGTATGACTTTACAGAAAGCAATTAAAAAACTGGTACAGACTCAGGTCATTATTCCAGTTCTACTTCAACTGCAAAACAAAGGTTATTATTCCAACCTGTTTGTGGTACCGAAACCGGATGGTTCGGTAAGGCCCATTTTAAACCTCAAGTCATTGAACCCGTACTTACGGGTGTTCAAGTTCAAGATGGAGTCTCTGAGAGCGGTGATTTCAGGTCTGGAGGAGGGGGAATTATTGGTGTCTCTAGATATCGAGGATGCATACCTTCATATTCCAATTTGGCAGCCTCATCAGGCTTATCTAAGGTTTGCATTACAGGACTGTCACTACCAGTTCCAGGCCCTGCCATTTGGCCTCTATACGGCACCGAGGGTGTTCACCAAGGTAATGGCAGAGATTATGTTTCTCCGCAAACAAGGAGTGAACATAATACCATACCTGGATGATCTGCTGATAAAAGCACCATCCAGGGAAAGGTTGTTGGACAACATTGCCTCCTCAACCCGAACAAGGTTTCCGTAATCTGTCAGAAAATCTCTTAGATCAGACTGCCACATCCTCTAAGGCTTGATGTACTTCCCTCCAAATCCTCCTATGGATGAATACCAGAAACATAGAAGAAAGGAGACATGGAAGTTGAAGAATGTTCAGAATTGTTATATGCAAATTCTGCAAAGGGTAGATGGTCAACCCAATCATCCTGGCGTTTACAGATATAACATTGTAGATATTGCTCCAATGATTGATTGACCCATTCTGTCTGGCCATTGGACTGTGGGTGATATCCTGACGAAAGACTGATATTGATTCCTAGTTCGCACAGAAAGATCTCTAGAAACGGGCTATGAATTGAGAGCCTCTCTCTGAGACAATGTCTTGTGGCAGGCCATGAATACAGAATATGTGTTGAATGAACAGAGAAGCAAGATCCAGCATTATGCAGTTTAAACAGGGGAACGAAATGAGCCATTTTACTGAAACGGTCAACTACCACCCAGATAACCGAGCATTTGGAAGATTTGGTAAATCTACGATAAAAATCTATTGACAAATGGGTCCATGGCTTGGAGGGTACAGACAGAGGAAGTAATTGTCCAGAAGGAAGAACATGCGGAGACTTATTTTTGGCACAGACATGACAGGCCCTAACAAACTCTTGAACATCTGCCTTAATAGTTGGCCACCATACAGAGCGTGAGAGAAGATGTAAAGTTTTATTAACCATTGGATGTCCTGAAGTCTTGTTGTCATGTAACTCAGATAACACTGCTGATCTAAGTTTCTCTGGAATGAACAGGAGTCCTGAAGGAGTCTCAGATGGGGCCTGCATCTGTGCTGACTGGACTTGAGAGGCAAGATTCATGTTTAGGCCAGCAAGAATACATCCTGGGGTAAGAATCGGCTCCGGACGCTAAGAGACTTCATGACTAGACAGAAAACTTTGGGATAAAGCGTCAGCTTTGATGTTTTTAGAGCCGGGCCTATAGGTAATTACAAACTTGAACCTAGCAAAGAACAGTGCCCATCTGGCTTGCTGAGAGTTCAATCTTTTAGCAGATTCAAGGTAGACTAAATTTTTGTGGTCTGTGAAAATGGTTATTGTATGCCTTGCTCTCTCCAGCCAGTGCCTCCATTCTTCCAAAGCACATTTGACTGCTAGGAGCTCTCGATTCCCTATGTCATAGTTGACTTCAGCAGGAGAACATTTTTGAGAGAAAAAGGCACTGGGATGGAGCTTATGACTGACTGGATCTTCTTGTGACAGAAGAACTTAAACGCCTACTTTGGAGGCATCCACTTCTGCAATGAAAGGCAGATCTGGATCGGGATGCCGGAGAACAGGAACAGAGATTAATGCTTTTTTAAGGTCTTCATTGGCCTGTGGTGGCCAATGAGCAGGATCTACACATTTATTGGTCAGGCTCACATTTGGAGCAACAATTGAAGAGAATGATTTCATAAATCTTCTGTAGTAGTTTGCAAAACCACGGAAACATTGAGTAGCTTTTAGATTAGAGGAACGGACCCATTCCACAATTGCCTGAAGTTTCTTAGGATCCATAGAAAACCCCTTGGAGGTGATGATGTATCCTAGGAAGGCCACCTTCTCAACCTCAAATTCACGTTTTTCCAATTTTGCATACAGATGATTTTCCGTGAGCTTGGTGAAGACCGCTTTTACATGAGCTCGGTGTTCTTCAAGTGAGGCTGAGTTGATCAAAATATCATCGAGATAAACGACCACAAATCTTCCCAGGAATTCCTGAAGAACATCATTGATGAGATCCTGGAAGACGGCAGGGGCGTTGGAGAGTCCAAAAGGCATAACAAAGTACTCATAGTGGCCTGAGTGAGTATTGAATGCAGTTTTCCATTCATCCCCCTGCCGGATATGAATGAGATTGCATGCCCCTCGTAAATCAATCTTAGAAAAAATTGTAGCACTTCTGAGCTGATCAAATAAGACAGAGATCAGAGGCAATGGGTATGAATTATTGATTGTTATCTTATCTCCCATGTAGTTGATGCATGGCTGTAAAGAGCCATCCTTTTTACTGACAAAGAAAAACCCGGCTCCTACTGGTGATTTAGAAGGCCTGATGAAGCCTTTTACTAAACTCTCCTGGATATGTTCCTCTATAGCTTTCATCTCGGGCAAAGACAGAGCGTAGAGGCAGCCTTTTGGGAGTCTAACTCCAGGTATGAGATTGATTGCACAATAATAAGTATGGTGAGGAGGTGGAGATTCTGCTTGTTGTTTGGAAAAAAACATCCATAAAAGATGTGTACTGGGTTGGCAACTGTCATGACTGTAGTTTTTGTGAACCCAGTGTTAGTGAAGTCTGTGCAGGTGACTGGAGGACTATGTGTATATTAGGCTGGTCTGTGGGAATCAGTGAGAAGAAAGAGCAATCCTTGACCAGGGATCAAACCGGGGCCTCAGCAGAGGAAGCCGTATCCTGACCACTGGATCATCGGGGACTTGGTGTTGATAGCAGGATGGTGAATGTATTGGTGAGATTGAACTGGATATACTGTCACAGGAGTAGGTTCTTGTGTACTCAAGGTTACTATGAAATAGGTTCTCTGGAGCTGCGCAGAACTGGGCAGGTTACTGGCGAGATTGAGAACCGGACTGGTTACTGGTGAGACTGGAACTGGGCTGGTTACTGGCGAGATAGTGAGCCAGACTGGTTACTGATGAGAATAAGAACTGGGCTAGTTACCGGTGAGACTGGGAATTGCATTGTGAACCGGGCTGTGTACCGGTATACTGGAACACAACTGTAATCCAGGCTGGTACCGGATATAACTGGAAACGCAACTGAAAGTAGAATGATGACTGGGGCTCGGATTTTAAGACAAGGCTGAAGAACACTGCGGCTGTGGCTTTAAGACGAGACTGAAGAATACTGTGGCTGTGGCTTTAAGACGAGACTGGAGAATACTGCAGCTGGGACTTTAAGATGAGACTGAAGTATACTGCAGCTGTGACTTCAAGATGAGACTGAAGAATACTGCAGCTGTGGCTTTAAGATGAGACTGAAGAATACTGCAGCTGTGTCTTTAAGACGAGACTGTGGAATACTGCAACCGTGACTTTAAGATGAGACTGCAGAATACTGCAGCTGTGTCTTTAAGATGAGACTGTTGAATACTGCAGCTGTGTCTTTAAGATGGGACTGTAGAAATACTGGATATCAATTGTAACACAACTGTAATCCAGACTGGGTAGCAAAAGAGCAGAGTTTTACAGGAACCGAAGTACAAGTGTTACCTTTAGGGAGCTCAGCTTCTAAGCTCACACAGAGCTGTGTGTGACACAAGGAACTGGCAGAGTCTCCAACTCAAGTCTCCTGACTTATACTTCCTGGTCCTTGGTGATTGGTGAGCAGTGTCAGGTGATTCAGAGAGTCTCAGGATGGCACAGGATTGTATAGCTCTGGGTAAGGTGAACAGTCACTGTCACGTGAGTACTCTAGATTAGGCTCTGATGTGGAGTGAGGCCTAGCAGGCCGAAAGAACACTGAAGCTTGAACTTCTGCAAATGAACAGAGGATTCTGGCTCCCAGGCCTAAACTTCAGATTGCTGAATTCAGATTCACACAGAAGATTAATCACCACAGGTGGAGCTCGGTAACTCTGCACTCAGGAAACTCATGGTACTGACAAACTGTTTATCCCAGTGAGCAAAATGACACATGATCCAGGACAGATGGCAGGGGTAAGTCACCAAATATGAGAACTACAGTCAGGATCGTGACAGCAACCCTTCAGGAACTGGAAGTGCTGAGCAGAACGGCATGGTCAGGCATTTGGTTGTACATTCCGTGCCCCTGGAAACAAGCTCTCCAGTACTCCAGTTGAATACTGGATTATGAGTCTTTAGCCAAGGCAAGCCCAGAACTACTGGAGTTAGGGGACAATGTACCAGGAAAAAGACAACTTATCACAATGGAACATTACGACAAAAAACTGGAGGGCTGGAGTCCGGATACTCACCCGACTGTTTTGGAGAGGACTGCTATCTAATCCACAGTCAGAAATTGGTGAGCAGAGTCTTTATTGGAATTCCTCTGGCAAGAGCAAATTCCAAGTCTATAACATTTCCGGCAGCCTTGGAGTCAACAAAAGCAGTAACTTCACTTGGACCAGAAGGAGTTGTTATCCTAACAGGTAACAATAAAGAATTATTTTGGAGATTGAACAGAGACCCGAAAATACTCTCCCAATATTTCTCGGGTCTACTAGTTTTCCACCTTCTGTGGACAAGTGTTCGCCAGATGTCCCTTGGTCTCACAATAGAGACAAAGTCCAAGAGTACGATGTCTCACCTTCTCTTGAAGCGTTAAGTGGAAAGCAACGATTTCCACTTAACGCCTCAAGGCAACCTCTGGCACCGTCCAACGAGACTTAGGTGTGGGAACCTCTTTCTCCATTCTTCATCCTGAATCCGTCTATCTACTTTGATGGCTAACTCCATGAGTGCATCCAGAGTGGCCGGGTAGGGATATTGGATGAGAAAATCCTTAATTTGTTCTGTTAATCCCAACCTGAACTGAAGTGCTCCTGAGTGTCTACATGAAGAGTAAGATCCCGTAGCAGCTGGGTCAAACCCTGCATCTGGCCCACCAGAATCTTGGCCGGATTTTGTGCTGGATCCATCTGGAGACAAACGACCCATGGAGCTACGGTTTGTGGCTGGTGATACTGTTATGAACTAAGTACCTGGAACTCAAGGAAGTGTGTGGCAACCGGGGAGTTCCAGTACTCACATGTGAAACTGCAGCTAGTACGGATGACCGCAGCAACTCCTACTCTACCCCTGACTCCGTTACTCCTCCCAGTGGTCAATTGATGCCTGTAGAGCTAGTCTTCTCCTTTAGCAGCCGCATTTGAATGGGCAAATTAGGCCCACCCAGACTCCGATGCCCCCAGGTCTTACGAGGAAACAAGGGACCAACCGAGACTGCTAGTGAGTAAGGTGAAGGCTAACTAAAACCTGCGACACTAAATATACAAGTGATTGTGAAAGCAACAATGCTCTAAGATGTTATAAGCAAATAAACAATGAGAGCAATAATCCTCAAGGATGTTAAAATGCAAGCAAGCTGGGCCGTCTTTTTGTATGGGCTCAATGGGCTCTTGCCCAAGGGCCCCAGGAGTATAAGGGCCCTAGGCTGATAGCTGAAGGTCCCCTCTTTCCAGGGGTACCAGATTTTTGAAAATCGACCCTGGGGAACCAGAGATATCCGACTTGAAAGCAGTGGTCCCCATCCTAGCCTGTTAATTGCTCTTCCCAGCTAGATATCTCGGGTTTTGTTTGACTTAGAGTTTTTCTGATGGTATACTCCAAAAGCTGTGACTCTCCACTTGTGGTGGACATTGGCAGCTTGTCTCTACTATGCCCAGAGCCAGAGATATCAGCCTTCCAGCAGCTGGTCCTTGCTCTAGCTCCAAACGGCTGGTATGCAGTTTTATATTTTCGTTGGTGAATTGCTCTGGCTCCTGAAATCTGATCCCCAAGTCTCTAGCACCTCCTGAAAGGTGGGACTCTCTAGTTTTGTATCCCATTCAAAGCTAAGAAATATATTTTTAGGAACTTGAGATATCTGCAGTCAAGTAAGCTGCCACCCCCCCCCCCACTGGAAAATGATGAATATTAAGCCCACTCCACTATCCTCCCCTCCCCTACGTATTAAACACCCCCTACCACCCTGGAAGTCATGTACCAGGGCTTCTTCATTCAACCCAATGCCCCTTCTACAGTTTAGCCCCATCTGTGCAGTAAAGGAGTAATTAGCAGAAATTACTGCTCCAGGTCCTACATGCTGAGCGGAAAATAGAACACCCACTACCGCTCGCAGGACATCAAAGCTGCCGCTGATAGCACCCCCCACCCCTACCGCTGGAGGATGGGTAGGGGGCCCACTGCATTGCTGTGCCCAGGGGCCTACACTGCTGTTAAGACGGGCCTGCAAGCAAGCAATGTTTGTGTGGAAACTCCACAAAAACCTGAAAACAAGGCTGGCTGGATCTGGTCAGGTAATCAATCAAGCAAGGTCGCCGGGTCATGGGCACAACAGAGGCTGATAGGATCTCTTACGAGCTGACAGGTTCACACTGAAGCAGGAACTATCACCAGCGTTTTGGTAGTGACCAGGAAGGGAATATAAATGGTGCTGCACCAATCACTGCAGAAACCCTTAATTACAAAATACTGTGCAGCTGCCCTGCTGATGTCCTTGTACAACAACTGAGTACTTAGTTACCCAGCAACGGGGAATGCCGCCTGCCTCTGACGTCCCTGTTGTCAGGGATCCGGTGGCTCTCAGCGTCCAGTGTCTGCCTGTTGCTAGGTGCTGGGTGGGAATCAGGAGACCTTGCGCCTGGCGCCCACCTGCTCCGGAAAATCGGGTGACCCTCCCGGCCCCCCGGAAGAGCAGGCAAGTCTCCCGATTCGTGGGGTCCCCCCTGCCCGTCTGCCCACTTAGTGTGTAAAGTGGGCGGTCCGGGCAGTTGATGACGCGATTCTTGCTGAATCGCGTCATCATAGCCACACCCCCTGCAGTGTAATGCCGGTGATCGCGGCATTACAGAGTGGGCGTGGCTTAAAAGAGGCATCATCATGACCCCGCCCTTGCTCCGCCCCCGTTCCGCCCTTTCTCCGCCTCCGGCCCACCCCCTCCTCGACGTCACAGCCTCCCCTGCCCGCCCTCTGAGCCGACCTGGCTGCTCTCTCCCGCAGAGAGCAGCCAGAATGTAGGTAAGTGTGTTTAAGTAGTGTTGTGCTTTCACATCTGCTGCTTAATGGTTTTACATTAAGCACCATTAACTGCAAGCTATTCAGAGACTCATAATATAGGCATGTCATGCATAAATAACTATAAGGGGACTATATACAGTAAACAATAAACTTTATAACTTCTTAGCCAATCAGTCTCTATTTAGTTAGAAAACAGAATTACAGTATACTGTATAAAATACCACAGGCCGACTTACTACTGACAGGTCCGGATTATTCACAAAGCAATCCAGGGAGCTGCCTATGGCCCTGTGGGCTACAGGGAGACTGCTAGCCACCCAAATGACACAGCAATATTTTCATATTTAGAAAAAGTCCCTTAAAGGATTTAAATTGCAGAGAGTTACGCAGGGCCAGCACTTCAGGGACACTGCCAGGTTGCATACCTAACAGCTCTGCTCAAAATCACAATGTAGTAGGGGCATATGTTTCTGAAAAGCACTACCTATATTATCAGACAGTCACATGGGTCACAGGAGCATGTTCTAAGCCCCTCCAAGCAGGGCTCTGCACATTCTGTGTGAACAACAGAAAAGAAAAAAATATATCACTGTTGGCCATCCCTAACATGCACTATGCAGCTGTGAGCTATCGCAGGTACATATACACCAAGGGTCTTAACAAAGTTCAGGAGGGAAACATTCTTCAAAGGAAGAGAAGTATTAGAACTCGAGGACATACACTGAAACTGGAGGGAGGCAGGTTCAAGGGACATTTAAGGAAAAATTACTTCACAGAAAGGGTAGTGGATAAGTGGAATAGCCTCCCATCAGATGTGGTAGAGGCTAAGACTGTAGGGCAATTTAAACATGCTTGGGAAAGGCATATGAATATCCTTAAAAGAATTAAGGTTCAAAAAGGGTTGAGATTACCTAAAGGATAAAAAAAGGGGGCAGACTAGATGGGCCAAGTGGTTCTTATCTGCCGTCAACTTCTATGTTTCAATGTTTCTATGGAGCAGATGTATTAACCTTGAGAAGGCATAAGAAAGTGATAAACGCAAGGTGATAAATGCACCAGCCAATCAACTCCAATATGTAAATTAACAGTTAGGAGCTGATTGACTGGTGCATTTATCACCTTGCACTTATCACTGGTTTATCACTTTATCACTTCCTTATGCCTTCTCCAGGTTAATACATCTGCCCCTATGTTACATGCAGCACACAGATGATGTGGGCAGATCACTGAGAATTGTCATTAATTTCCTCACTGCAAATGCTTGCAGCACTCATTTATAGAGTTTCTACAATAATCGGAGTACATTATGTCACAGCCGGTAGAATTTGTGAATCCGTTGGATGTGTGCTAGCGGTAGAAGTGCATGCCTCTGTGAGGAGAAAACAAGGAGGACGAATGTAGTTTCTTCTCATATGCTTTTATTAACGAAAATACATATAAGAGCTAATATTTAAAGAACAAAGATGAAGAATTCCAAAAGATTAGGATGCAGAGTATTCATGGGCAGAGTTATTGAAAGAGTCCGTATAATAAATGACTGTCTGATATGGCCAGTGAATACTGCTGAGTTTGCACATTGGATAGTTAATTGTCGTGACTGAAGAACACTGAAGGAGTTTTGCAGAATGGATGATTATTAGTCATGACTGAAGAACACTAAAAGGTTTTTTTTCAGAATGGATGATTGTTAGACACGACTGAAGAACACTGAAGGGGTTTTGCAGAATGGACGATTGTTAGACGTGATTGAAGAGCACTGAGGGGATTTTGCAGAATGGATTATTGTTAGATGTGACTGAAGACCACTGAAGGAGTTTGCAGAATGGATGATTGTTAGACGTGACTGAAAAGCACTGCAGAACTGCTGGGAAATCCTCTATGGATAGAACTCCAGGAGCCACTGTCCTAAGTGGCAATCTGTGACCCGTGATGCCGGGGTAACCACTGGCAGTTGTGCAGCAAACGACAGCTGAGGTGAGAATTCCACGGAGCTGAAAATCCAAGAAACACTGAAAGGCACACAGGTGGACCTGTGGGAACGCAGAGCTAAGACACCTGTACTGGGACAGAAACATAAAGCACTGGCAAGGTTTGAAACCGGACTGCCCCCTTTTACCAGGGAGCTCAGCCTGTGATTGGCTGGAAGAGACAAGAGACCAAGTCCCATTGGCATACTATGAATTGGTCTCTAACATGGCGGCCTCCAGTACTGCAGACACGTCAGAGAAGGTTAAAAGTATACTGGATTCCTGCAGATGATAGATGAAGAGGAGCTTGCTCAGGCAGACTCCCTGCCCAGTGCTCCAGAGCATGGGATCTTACACAGGCAGCCTCCCTGCACAGTGCTCCAGTGACAGCAGGCCGCACAGTCACCAGCTCCCTCTCAGCTAGCAGCACACCAGCGTCCCTAACAGACCTCCACTGCCACAGCGCTAACCATCTGACAGAGAGCCCCCGGAGACCATCACCGGAGGTGAATCCCTGGTCCATGACAGTACCCCCCCCCCCCCCCTTTTTAGGGTGGACACCGAACACCCTCGGACTTTGGTAGGATTCTTGGCATGGAAGGTACGGACCAATTTTGGTGCATGAACATCTTCAGCACATACCCAAGATCTTTGCTCCGGACCGTATCTCTTCCAGTCTATGAGATACTGGACACGACCATATCGTCTGCGGGAATCCAGTATACTTTTAACCTTGAACTCCTCACCTTGCATGGGTTGAACCTTAGGAGCTCTAGGAAAGGCTGCACGAAAGCGATTGAGCACTAAAGGTCTTACAAGAGAAACATGAAATGCGTTGGACTCTTCATATAAGAGGGTAATTTTACTTTGTAAGCCACAGGATTAAGTACCTTTTCAATAGGAAATGGTCCAATTAACCCAGGAGCAAATTTTTTCAATGGAACTTTAAGACGTAAATTGCGTGTGGAGACCCAGACTTGATCTCCTACTCTAAGGTTGGGAATGGCTTTCCGTTTTCTGTCAGCAAAAGACTTATGATGTGCAGATGACTTGATCAAAGCTTTACGTACTTGTTTCCAATTCTCAGAAAACCGTCTGAGTGCCTGATCCGCGGCAGGAACCTCTAAAGCTGGTAAAGCCTGGAACTCTGGAACTCGAGGATGGAATCCGTAGTTAGTAAAGAATGGAGTAGATTCCGAAGAAGTATGGTATAAATTGTTATGAGCAAATTCTGCTAGTGGGAGGAAATCCAGCCAATCATCCTGCGAAAAAGACATATATAAACATAGGAAGGTCTCCAGATCCTGATTTACTCTTTCCGTTTGTCTGTCTGATTGGGGATGATAGGCAGATGTAAAGTTAAATTTTATTCCAAAAGAAGAGCAGAGAGATCTCCAAAATTGGGCAACAAATTGTGGTCCACGATCGGAAACAATTTTGGTGGGCATTCCATGTAGCTTAAAGATTTCTGAGATGAATAACTTTGATAACTGAGGTGCAGATGGAATAACTGTCAGGGGTATGAAATGTGCCATTTTCGAAAAATGATCAACAACAACCCAAATGGTGTTTCGTCCTTTCGAAGGAGGTAAATCAGTGATAAAGTGCATAGAGATATGAGTCCAGGGTTGAGTCGGTGTGGGTAATGGATGCAGAAGACCTGGGGGTGAACCTTTTGGACTCTTATGCTGTGCACACTTTGGGCAGGAAGCTATGAAATCGTGTACATCTGCTCTCAGTTGGGGCCACCAATAAGAATGCTGAATGAATTTTTGGGACTTAAGTCTCCCTGCATGACCCATAAAGGAAGAATTATGTGCCCACATGAGCAGTTTCTTTTCGGAGTTCGGGGGCTACGAAAATTTTCCCTGGTGGAGAAGTTGGAGTGAGCTGAGTTGCACAGAAAGAGGCTGGATCCAAGATGATAAAAAAACAAATCTAGACGAACGTCACAGACTTGTTAATATCCGGCGCTAATAGTAGAAAATAATAATCAACTTAAATGAAGAGTGTTAATTGGCAGCTGAGTAGAAGCAACTTGCTAGGTTGCTTGTGATTAAAACTAATAAACAAGAAAAGAGATTACTCTGCGCCAAGAGACACTAAATAAAACCACAGTGTGCAGTCTGTCATGTGTAGTAAATGACTCAGTAAGACTTCAGATATATGTAACCACTTTTATATTTGGTCTGTTAAAAATAACAAAATTGGACACACAAATAACATATACTTTGTAACAATTGGCTATTCTCTATGAAAACAATATAAATAGTATACAAAATATTTAAAACTAACTTGTTGGCTCTGTTTGGTTGGAATTAAATTACTTAGCACTGGCACTTAGCAGCAGGGCCGGACTGGCCATCTGGCACTTCTGGCAGATGCCAGAAGGGCCGATGGCCACGTGGGCCGGTGCAGCGGTCACTGAGACGCGCTGCCGCTCAGTCCGGCGGCAGCGCGTCTCAGCTGTCAGGCTTGGAGAGCTGTGAGGGACGGGGGTGAGAACGCCGGGCGCCCGCCAGCACGGCTGTGTCTGGCGCGGCGCGTATAGCGGACTTCAAAGCAGCCGCCGGTTCGTGAGCCAATCAGAGCTCGCGGACCGGCAGCCAATCAGAAGCCGCCGGTCCGCGAGCTCTGATTGGCTCACGAACCGGCGGCTGGTTTGAACGCTATACGCTGCCGCGCCAGACACAGCCGTGCTGGCGGGCGCCTGGCGTTCTCACCCCCGTCCCTCACAGCCCGGAGGAGGAGGAGCAGCAGCAACAGCAGCAGTGCAGCAGCGGTAAGCAGCTGCAGCACTGGCTGCTGTGGGGGCAATTGTATACCTGGCACTGTGGGGGCAATTGGCTGGCACTGTGGGGCAATTGTATACCTGGCACTGTGGGGGCAATTGGCTGGCACTGTAAGGCATTTGTATACCTGGCACTGTGGGGGGCATTTGTGGATCTGGCACTGTGGGGGCATTTGTGTACCTGGCACTGTGGGGGCAATTGTTTACCTGGCACTGTGGGGGCAATTGGTTACCTGGCACTGTGGGGGCATTTGTATACCTGGCACTGTGGGGTCATCTGTATACCTGGCACTGTGGGGGCATATACCTGGCACTGTGGGGGCATTTGTATACCTGGCACTGTGGGGGCATTTGTGGATCTGGCACTGTGGGGGCATTTGTATACATGGCACTGTGGGGGCATTTGTATACCTGGCACTGTGGGGGGCATTTGTGGATCTGGCACTGTGGGGGCATTTGTGTACCTGGCACTGTGGGGGCAATTGTTTACCTGGCACTGTGGGGGCAATTGTTTACCTGGCACTGTGGGGGCAATTGTTTACCTGGCACTGTGGGGGCATCTGTATACCTGGCACTGTGGGGGCATTTGTATACCTGGCACTGTGGGGGCATTTGTATACCTGGCACTGCACTATCGGGGGCATATAATGTAAATTTCGACTCATACCGGGTGCTGTAATGTGAATTTTGTCTCATACTGTGTGGTATAATGTGAAAGGGGCAGCAGTACTAGATAGTATAAGGGGTCCTACTATTGTGGTGCATAATGCGTATAAGGGGTGTATGGTGTGGTAAATTACACTGAAGACCACGCCCCCTTTTGAGTGACCACGCCCCCTTTGAGTGACCACGCCCCCTTTTCCGGAACGCGCGCCTTCGGCGCGCGCTTAATTACAAGCCTCACATTTCTATACCCCCACTTAAACATTTCCACTTCAACCACTGGTTGTGTATATTTTAATAGAGAATGATGTACGCCTGTATGTTGTTAGAATATTAATTATATTTGTAAGAACATAGACTAATAAGTGGGAGGAGTCAGGAATAGTAAGGGGAGGAGTCACAGAGGTGGGCCTGTGTGCTTCAAAAATGCCAGGGCCTATTTTTAGTCCCAGTCCGGCCCTGCTTAGCAGTGTCAATTTGAGTGAAAAAGTCCCGCAATGTAATAACGCAGTCTCTTGATAAATAGCTTACAGAAATTGCAGTGTATAATTACCCATGTGCTGGTTCCTGGAATAATTAAATGCAGGGTCCGTTTTGTAGAATGATGCACATATGCAGGTAATCAATATGGTATGGAATTACCGTTCAGAAGGCAAAGCACACACTGGTTGTTTAATTTATCAGGAAGCCTCTAGGATTATTTCCACGTCGCGGGCAATGAACCCCACAGCGGAGGACACTGGTGAGTACCCGATGTAAGCAGGTGGAATCCTGGATGTAATTGAGGCAGCTATAGACAGCCGTGAGCGGTGATCAGCGGGTACCCGCAGGCTTTGATGACGGTAAAAAGCCGTAGACGGTAAACGTTGCGGGAGACCGCCAGCTGTGAACACCTGCCAGAAGCCTCAAGCGGTGATGTCAGCGGGTAATCGCCAGCTGGAGCGCCCGGCGTGCAGCATGTAGAGGTGTGCTGAGACTGTAAGGAGCAGTAAGTACGCTCTATGGACAGGTTGAACCAAACAGAAAACCAACGTGGAGTGGGCGTCAACGCGTTTCGTCTCCTAGGCAACCGGAGACTTCCTCAAGACGGATGGATCCAAGATGAGTTATTTTCCTGAGAAATCTGAGGGTTCATTGCAGCTTAAAGAACGAGAGAGAGCATCCACCTTCTTATTTAGAGGACCAGGTCGATAAAAGAGCTTGAAACTGAATCGTGTGAAGAATAGGGCCCACCTGACCTGCCGTGGATTGAGACACTGGGTTGTCTGCAAATATAACAGATTCTTATGATCGGTGTAAACAGCAATAGGATGTAAAGCTCCTTCTAACAAGTATCTCCACTCTTCAAAAGCCAACTTAATAGCTAACAATTCCAGCTCACCAATGGCATAGTTTTGCTGAGCGGATGAGAACCTTCGCGAGTAGTAACCACAAGGATGAATCTTCCCATCTTCAAAGAGTTGAGACAGTACTGCTCGTACCCCTTCTGTGGAAGCGTCCACCTCCAGTATGAGGGGTCGATTCAGATCAGGTTGATGAAGGATGGGAAGCTTGTTTCAGGGTTTCAAAGGCTGCTATTGCTTCTGGCGGCCAGCAGGATGGACTTGCTCTTTTTCTGGTGATGGCAGTAATGGGAGTTACAATGGACGAATAACCTTTGATTAATTTTCTGTAGAAATTTGCGAACCCCAGGAACCGCTGAATACCCTTCAAAGTAGAGGGTATGGACCAGTCGTGAACTGCCTGAACTCTAGCTGGATCCATCTGTAAATCGCTACCTGAGATAATGTAGCCAAGGAAAGGAATGGAAGGAACTTCGAAGGTACATTTCTCCATCAGGTTCGGCTGACATCAGCACTGGCACACCATGACTACCTATTTACCTCATAACTTTGGTGCTTTCACACAGTGCACACAACAAATTATTATTATTTTATTTTTTGGGGGATGCACTTTGTCCCACACTGCATGCAGTCAGACGGCTTTCATACACATGGTACTATACAACTATGGTGTACTGGGGTGCAGTCAGGGCCGGTGCTAGGGTGTTCGGCGCCTCCCTACAAAAAATAAATTTGCGCCCTCTCTCCCATTTTTGATAAAGGGATAGTGCAAGCCGTACGCGCAATCCACAAAAAAGGGTGTAGTCTCACAAGGAAGGGGGCATGGCCACACAATAGTACCCTGAATTAAAATTTTGCCACACAGTAGCATAATCATATTCACATTACACCGCACATTGTGCCCCTGATTTACATTACACCACATGGTAGTGCCCCTTATTCACATTACGACACACAGTAGAACCCCTTATACACATAAAACCCACAGTAGTAGTGCCCCTTATACATAATGCCCACAGTATTGCTCTTTGTAAAGAATGCCCACAGTAGTGCTCTTTATACAAATAATGTCCACAATACTAGTGCCCCTTATACACAATACTCACAGTAGCAGTTCTGCATATAAATATAATGTCCACCGTAGTAATGTTACATAATGTAATGTTTTACTATTTAAAGCTGCATGCCCTAGCCTGTGTATGTGTGTGTGTCTATATATATATATATATATATATAGTGTGTTCACACTAGGCTGTTTTAGCAGGGCCCCGCGCCCTACCTGATTTTTAAGGAGCAAAATGCGTTCTGCCCTTCTAAAACAGCCTGCCTGGTGCCCGATGCCACTGTGTGAATAGTTGCCGTGTGCACGGCATCTATTCACATTCAGTGGAGAGCTTGGGGGAAGCCCAGCACCTCCGTAGGTGTCCCCCCAATAGTGACGCCAGCGGGGCCGTTCACCCTCCCAGGCCGGCCACGCCCCCCCTTATGTGCGCACAAAGTGCCCCCACAGCACTGGCATCCTGCCTCCCAAAAATATGCTCCAATGTACAGTACAGAGCCATGGTTAAATGGTAAATGTTGGGGATACCAGTGAGGGGGTATTGAGATCTGCAAGCGGTAATATCGATCCCAGTTCAATATATAGTAAAACCCCACACAGTGGCGTCGGAACGGGGGGTGGGGGGGGTATGAAAACATGAAACAGGCACAGGCGCTGGGGAGATGGGTGCTTACCTCCGGACCCCCGCTGAGCCTCCTACTTTAAAAGTCTGGCACCGCAGCGTGCTTCCCCCTCTCTTCTCCTGGCCGGTTCTTCACCACTGATGTATTACTGGGAGGAGGCGGGGATGTCCCAGCAGGCCCAGCATGGCCACGCCTCCTCCCAGTAATGCATCAGTGACGTGTGAAGAGCCAACCAGGACAGGACATATGGCAACAGGCTGCGGCGCTGGCGGCTGCCTCTTTACACTAGGAGTCTCCACGGGGATCCGGAGGTAAGTGCTCCCCGAACGGGGGGAGGGGGGGTTTGAATCAAGGGGGAGCGCCAAAATTTTTATTTTACAATGCCCCCCCAACCACAAACCATTCCTGTGTCCTTGGGCCCACATGCTACATGCTAATATGTGAATATATACAGCCTCAGTGTACTAATATATAATAAAGTCCCCATCTTTTTAATAAATAGCACAGATTCTACACCCCTCTCCCTCCCCAAACCTTTGATTGTCACTTACCTGCTCTCTATTGTCTCAGGCTGCAGTGCTGCTTTTCCTGGGTATGAGATGTCATCATGATGGTCTCACAGCCCTGTGTCAGTGTCACCCGCAGGAGGAGGGGACTGGGAGTAACTGTCAGCTTCGGGCTGGGTGCACCCCCTCTTCCACTCACAATCGTCGCCCGTTTAGCCCCGCCCCCTCACAGAAAGGGGCGTGGCTTTAAAGCAGCAGTGCCATCCACCTGGGAAGTACATTGCCCCAGCTTGATTGCAGCAGCTGTAAGCTCTGTAGTAGACGAGTGTGGGTGCAGCTGCAACATCCGGCCTGGTGGGGGAGGAGGGAATTCTATCGTGGGATGCTGCAGCTCCTACCTCCCCTAACTTGTAAGAGCAAGCACTGCTCGGCTCTGGGGTCTCAGCCTCACTAAAAGAGCTCATGTGCCGCTTAGGAGACTGTCTTCATACTGCTACACAGTGCTCAGCACTGGGATGCAGAGCGGGCAGAGCGCCTCTCCACCGTGGCGCCTACCTGCACTGCATCCCTTTGCTGAGCGGATAGCGCCGGCACTGGGTGCAGTGTACACAACAAACAATGTAAACAGCAAAAAAAAAAACATTTTGGGGGGGGACGTAGCTTGTCCCACACTGCGTGGAGTCAGACCGTTTTCACACACGCACTGTGAATGCAGAGGGTGGGGCTTGCGTAGTCACTGCAATACCACTGTGATGGACTTAGGGGACTGGCCACTGGACGCAGTGACAGTACCACAGCCCCTTTGATGGACAGTGACAGCGCCAAAAACCCCCACTAGCTGTGCTGGACACAATGACTATCAGCTGCTTAGATGTACACTACTGACTGACAGCCTCTTATGTGCACTAGTACACTGACTGACACAGCCCCACAGACAGCCCCTGATGGACACGCAGACTGACAGCCCCTGATGGACACTCTGACTGACAGCCCCTGTGTCACGAACCGGTCTCTCACCTTTGCGGGTTCTGGGGTTCATCCGTTGCCAGTGCGGTTGCTCGCGGTGCTGTGCGCCCGTGTGGGGACACGGCGTGATCAATGGCACAGGTAATGCAGAGTCTGGGAACTGTGAGTGCGGGGACCAAATGGCCTAAGGCACTGCGGTGTGTCTGCTGTATAGGAGGTGGCCATGTTGGAGACTCAATAGCTAACACAGAGCACTTGTGAAAACACCTGTGGGCAGGTGTAAGCCAATCCCGTGCTTGTGCTGCCTTTAAGTAGGCTGGGATTATGTTACTCTGGGCCAGTGCTTTGTTGTATCAACGCTGTGCTCTAGCTCTGAGCTCTCTCCGTGCATTCCTGTGTGATTCCCGTGGTCCAGATATTGCCTCCGTTCCCAGAGGTCCGTCTGCAGCCTTCACTGCTGAAAGATCCACCGGCTCTCCGCTGTGCTGTCAGTTAATTGCACTCCTATTGGAAATAGTTGGATTCCCAGTGTCCTGCATGAGGTTACCTTGTCAGTCTGCCTATCATTCAAAGTCTGGAGGATTCCGTTTCTCTCAGCTGTTCGTTTGTTCAACTCTGCATTTAACCCATTCATCACCTTGTCTTCTACTACAGTTTCACAGTGATCTCCGGAACCCGCAAGTAACCCAATTCAGTACTTTTTATTTGCTATGTTGTCATTACAAGGATAATTCATCACAGTCTCTCAGTTAACCCTCAAAACTCCATTTGCAAATCCTTACAGTTATCTCTTCATGTCTGCATTATCCAGTTAATCACATTCTGCAGTTCAGCATCAAAGCTTGTTTATAT